>NC_080164.1:161323756-161623756 GCF_950295315.1 Erinaceus europaeus
TGGATCCAAGTTATTGTCTGGGGAGGTGATGTGATGACTGGAAAAGGGACAGAAAGCTGGATCAGGGAAGAGAGTAGCTCCCTAATATGGGAAAGGGGTATAAATATTGTTGACTGTAAATTCCATCGATTTGATTTGGTCTGGGCCCCATATTCAGCTTAGGAGCCTATGTGACCTCTGTATCCCTGTAGATCTGAGCTCACATTCTGTGGTCATGATTAGGAACATTCCAAGCTACCCCAATGTCAACCCATCTTCCTCAGGTGTAGAATAGAATATGTTGTCCATCCTCCTTTTGGAGGATGAAACATTCTCTATCATTGTTGATCCAAGTTGAGGACAAGGTCCTATGTAGATTTTTCTTCTTTTAAAAAATATTTTATTTATTTATTTTTCTTTTGAGAGAGATTCAGACACACACACACACACACACACACACACACATACACACACACACACAGAAACACCAGATCACTGCTCAGCTCTGGCTTATGGTGGTGCGGGGGATTGAACCTGGGACTTAGGAGCCTCAGGCATGAGAGTCTGCTTGCATAACCATTAGCTGTCTCCCCCCCCCCCAGATTTTTCTAAATAATGTTCAATTTATTCACATTTGTTCATTCTCATTAGTTTGCTGTGAGATTACCTTTTGGAATTTGAAAATATACCTGTATTTCAGCCTATACTTCTTTCAGGCGTTCATGAATATACATATCACTGTATGATGTCTGAGATTCATACACTCAGACACAGTATATTTTCACATATGATATTAAATACAGAACTATATATCAACTTGAGTTATTTTATTTGCTAAATTGCTCTAATCAGTATCTACAAGTATGTGAACAGGACAATATATTTAACAGAAATATTTTCCTGCTTTTTAAATTTTGAAGCACTGTTTTATTTACTGATTGACTGATTTTTTATCTTTTAGCACACTGGCTTGAACAGGTGTGACTAAATGTATAGTGGCATAAGAAGCCAAAATAGCAAGTCTGTAAGAAAAGAGAATACCTTGCAGTCTTCTAATTTTGCAGATGTCATAAAGAAAATTCTACATGATCTAGGTTAAGCCTAGAGTGTTATGTGAAAAACCGAGAAATATTACACATGTACCAATGACTGTGTTTTACTGTTGACTGTAAACTATTAATCCCCCTAACAAAGAAAAAACAGGGGCCAGGAAGTGGCACACCTAGTTAAGCACTCACATTACAGTGCACAACGACCTAAGTTCAAGCCCCCAGTCCCTACCTGCAGGGGGAAAGCTTCACAAGTCATGAAGCAGGGCTGCAGGTGTCTCTCTGTCTCTCTGTCTCCCTCTCTCTTCTCCATTTCTCTCTGTCTTTATCCAATAATAAATAAATAAATAAATAAGTTAAAAAAAAAGAAAAAAAAAGAAAATTCTCCACAGTGCTTTTCTTAAACTCAGTGTTACCTGGCACCTCAGGTTGTTGCAATTGCTGCTTTGGGTCCTGCCATCTTGATTACGCATTATGCCATAGTAACATATAGGCACAGATATAAATTATCAAAATGTAAACCTTAAAGGTGAAAAATATACTTCTAAAGATTGTCATCTTAGTTGGCATAATGACGTGACTGGTATTATACATTTTAAGCAGCTTTCATGATGTCAAAGGCAAGTTACCTTTACTCTTTTTAATTATATTTAATATTTTTGACAGAAACAAGGGAAAAGGAAAAGAGACAGAGAGATAGAAATAGAGGTAGAGATAAGGAGAGAGAGAGAGAGAGAGAGAGAGAGAGAGAGAGACAGAGAGAGAGGAAATGAGTCTACAGAACTAAATGTCTTTCTGTTTTTTTTAAATTCAGGGGATTAATGATTTCAAGTAAATTCAGTTGTTGGTATATGTGTAAAATTTCTCCATTTTCTTACCCTACCCTAGGTCTTCCTCCACAGTCATGCACTAGTTCCTGAAAGTAACCCCCTAACCTTGCGTCCTTTGCTTTGGTGTGATACACCAAGCCTGTGTTTCCCATTCTGTTCTTATTTCTCAGTTTCTGTTAATGAGTGAGATCGTCCTACATTCATCCTTATCTTTTTGTCTTAGCTCACATAGCATGATTCTTTCAAGCTTCATCCAAGATGATGTGAAGAAGGTGAATTCATCATCCTTAACATCTGAGTAGTATTCCATTGTGTGTATATACCACAACTTTCTTAGCCATTCATTCATTGTTGGATACCTGGTTGCTTTCAGGTTTTGGCTATTACAAATTGTGCTGCCATGAGTATATATACACAGATCTTTTTGATGAGAGTATTAATTTCCTAGGATATAGCCCCAAGATAGGAATTGATGGGTTACAGGGAAGATCCATTGCTAGCCTTCTTCTTCTACTTTTCTTCTTCTTTTTAAATTTTTCCATTATCTTTTTAATATATAATTTTTATTTATATAAAGGAAACACTGACAAAAGCCATAGGATAAGAGGGGTACAACTTCACACAATTCCTACCTCCAGAACTCCATATCCCATCCCCTCCCCTGATAGCTTTCCTATTCTTTATCCCTCTGGGAGCATGGACCAAGGGTCATTATGGGGTGCAGATGGTGGAAGGTCTGGCTTCTATAAAAGCCTTCTTAGGGTTCTCCAGACTGCTCTCAATAGGGGTTGGACCAATATACATTCCCACCAGCAGTGCAGTTGGGCTTCTTTGCTCCCACAACTTCTCCAGCATTTGTTGTTGCTATCTTTTTTGAAGTATGACATAGTCATGGGGGTGAAATTATATCTCACTGTTGTCTTTATTTGCATTAATCTGACAATAACTTGAAGCATTTTTTTCATGTCAGCTGGTGTTTTTGATATCTGCTTTGATGAATATTATGTTCATAATCTCTACCCATTTTTTTCCCCTCCAAGGTTATTGCTGGGGCTGGGTGCCTACACTACGAATCTGCTGCTCCTGGGGGCCATTTTTCCCATTTTGTTGCCCTGTTGTAGTTGTTATTGTTGTTATAGATATTGTTGTTGTTGTTGTTGGATAGGACAGAGAGAAATCGAGAGAGAAGGGGAAGACAGAGAGGAAGAGAGAAAGATAGACACCTGCAGACCTGCTTCACCGCTTTCCAAGTTATCCCCCTGCTGGTGGGGAGCTGGGGACTTGCACCCGGATCCTTACACCAGCCCTTGCACTTTGCACCATGTATGCTTAACCCACTGCACTAACACCCACCTCCCACTGCATTTTTGGATGGTGTCAT
Source organism: Erinaceus europaeus (assembly GCF_950295315.1). Classification (NCBI taxonomy): domain Eukaryota; kingdom Metazoa; phylum Chordata; class Mammalia; order Eulipotyphla; family Erinaceidae; genus Erinaceus; species Erinaceus europaeus. The sequence continues at coordinate 161,326,996 of NC_080164.1, forward strand.
TTTTTTTTTTTTGATGAGTTTGGTGAGCTCTTTATATATTCTGGTCATTAGCCTTTTGTCTGATATATGGAATGTATAAAGATCTCCCATTCTGTAAGGAGTATATTTGCAGGGTGATTTCTTTTGTTGCAGTTGCTTTTCAATTTGATGTAGTCCCACTGGTTTATTTTTTTTATTTTTGTCTTCTTTGCAATCGGATTTGTGTCATTGAATATGCCTATAAATCTTGTCTGGAGAAAAGTGCTACCAATTTTTTTCCTGTATGGATTTGATAGTTTCTGGTTCCTTGGTCCATTTAGAATTTACTTCTGTATGTGCAGAAATGTAGTAATTCTGATTCAGTTTCATTCTTCTGTATGTTTCAACCCAACATCATTTGATGAAGAGATTCTCCTTTCTCTATTTAATAGTTTGGGCCCCCTTGTTAAAAATTCAATGGCCATAGGTCAGAGGAGGTAGGTGGTCTTATTTCTGAGCTCTCAGAACTACTTCACTTGTCAGTATGTCTATTTTTGTTCCACTACTGGACAGGTTTGCTTACAATGACCCTGTATTCTAGTTTAAGATCTGGGAGGGTGATGCCTCCCATTCTGTTCTTTTTTCCTCGAGATTGTTTTAGAGATTCTAAGTATTTTCTGGTTTCAGATAAACATTTGTGGCCCCAAGTGTCATTCAGGTGAGAATGGGGTTTGAAACTGAGTCAAGCTCATGGCAAAAGAAAAACACTATCTATATGGCCTATTTCACAAACCTGCAAGTAGGTTACCTTTAAGGGTTACCAAAACCAAAGGAAATAAGAGAGAATTATAAAATAATTCTGTACACCATAATCTGATAACCAATTGTGATCCATGCTCTCAGAATATTAGCAGCCAAATTATGATTTCTCATAATTTGCTAATTAACAGTGCTTTTGCTTTTACCTTTTTTCTACTTGTTTTCAAGCATATATTCATTTTTACTCTCACTTTTTGATTTATAGTGTATAATACCATTATACCACTCTCCTACACAAATAACATTGATTTTTTTGGCATAGTATATAATCAGCAAGTTCAATATAAACTTTTAATATAATCTAACCCCAATAGATAACAACAGCTATTATACTGTATAACTCAGCACAACACAACACATTGCTTTATTAACCTACCCTTAGATTGTTGTGTACTAATTTATTATTTTTTCTTTGTGATAATATCTTTGAGGCTATTCCCTTGTGATAGGCAAAACTCAAGTATCATCCTTCCTAGCACAAAACTCAAGTATCATCCTTCCTAGTAAGAACTTATCCTTTTTCTCATTCTCATCTGTATATGTGTTACAATTATTAGAATATCAACAATAATTCTCATTGTGTTATGCTGTATATTACAAGTATTTTATACACCTTTTTTATGGAGTCAAAGCATGACTGTAATCTAGCAGGGACTAGTTAGTTGGTTTGTTAGTTTTTTATTATTAAGATTTATTTATTTATTCCCTTTTGTTGCCCTTGTTTTATTGTTGTAGTTATTATTGTGGTAACTACTGATATCGCTGTTGGACAGGACAGAGAGAAATGGAGAGAGGATAGGAAGCAGAGAGGCAGAGAGAAAGACAGACACCTGCAGACCTGCTTCACCACCTGTGAAGCGACTCCCCTGCAGGTGGGGAACTGGGAGCTCGAACTGGGATCCTTTAGCTGGTCCTTGCACTTTGTGCCAAGTGCACTTAACCCGCTGCTACCGCCCGACTCCCGGTTTGTTAGTTATTATCAATGCAGTGCTCTGCTCTGACTTATGGTTGTGCTACTGTTGAATCTGGCACCTTTGGTGTCTCAGGATTGAAAGTCATAGGAAAACATTTTAGCTGAGCATAGTTCTAAAATTATAAGACATGGTGTAGATCTGTTTTAATTATTCTATCTAGGAAATCTCATAAGATTTTTAAATGTGGAATTTGAGAATTTCAAGAACCTCTCTGAAGATTTTATAAATACATTCATCAGTTTGAATTAGCATTCTCAATTTGAATTATCATTCAGATTGAGTTTAAAGTCAATCTCATGCATTATAAAGGCAAAGATTTTAGCTCAATCATTAAATATTTACTTGAATTTTAGCATTTAATTAAAATTCAAATTATGAAAAAGAAGGATATTTAGGAAATGTAAAATAATACAAAATAAATCAATGCTTCCCAGAAAGCATAGCAATATAGGTAAAGAAAGAAAATAAAATAATCTATCAAATAATGTTAATTAATGAAACTATTAATATTATGACACTTGTATATTTACATCTCAATTTTTCAAATATGCAGCATTTAATTTATTGTTTTCATTCATATGTCATATATGTTAACACAAATCTTGATAATAAACAAAAAGGCAAACAGTGCTACTCCATATTATAGCTGTGAAAATAGCATTAATAACTGAGGAGAAGTTAATATTCAAGTTTATACAACATTATATCCACAGCAACACACAGATGATCTACTCTATAACTTATATACATATCTCTTTAGACGTGTTACTACAACATGTCCACCACTTAAATGCCAATATCTTTCTACTGCGGTGAACTGATCATTAACTACCCATTCAAATTTTCATCCCTCTCCTCTCCAATCTCTACCTTTGCAAACCTCAGCTCTGGTCAGAGTTTATCTCTTCTATAAGTAAGGGGGAAAAAAAGCTTTTTTTTTTTAAATTTCCAGGTGCAAAATATTTTTGAAATAAGAACACATTTAAAGCATCTGGGCTACATCCAAATTATCTACTTTATTTATTTTTTTTAATAAAAATGTTACACCAAGCAAATCCTCCAGCAAGAAAGAGCACCATTTTGCCTCTGAGCAAAACAGCAGTCAGGGCTGTGTGGGGTGCTGACTGTGAGGGGAGTTTCTGAGCTTTGTCCCATGGCTTCAGGCATGAGAATCTGCTACTGTCACACCACAGTAGCAGAAAATTTACCAGACCAGTCTGGTCTACCTTCTCAAACTAAGGCAAACTTTTAGAAGGTAATTTACAGTAGCTGGCAGCTAAAAGGTTATAGGTGGCAGCTGAAAGCCAAATGGTAAACTGAACCCTGCTTCTTCAAACACAGCTATAACCTAGCAACACTCTTGTGGCTTGAACTCAGACTAAAATCTACAGAGAAGTCATATATACACACTACATAGAGTATAAAATACCTTAAGGACATAACAAGAAACAGAACCTCCACCCTCACCCCCACTATCTAATATATAAACAAAGTAAAATAATCTAGCAATTATAATAAAAACATGGCAATAACTGGCACAATAAATGTGCAAACAGAAATAACAAAAATACATTTCAGAATATGATTACTCAGAAAGACAGAAATGACACAAGAACACCAGGAAATTTTAGACATAGAAGGAGTATCAGAGAAAGACTATAAAAGACAGAAATGGTGTGGTCCAGGAGGTGGTGCAATGACAAAACTTTGGACTCTCAAGCATGAGGTACCGATTTAGGTACTGAGTTCGATCCCCGGCAGCACATGTGCCAGAGTGATGTCTGGTTCTTTTTCTCTCCTCCTATATTTCTCATAAATAAAAATAAAATCTTTTTAAAAAAGAAAAGACTGAAATGAGTGCATCCTAGAATGTTCCTAGCTGTGATCATGGAATGTGAGCTCAGACTGATAAGCATGCAGAGGTTACACAGGCTCCAGTGCTAAATATTAATAGACAGGGACTCTAGATCAGATCTCTGAGGTTTACAGTTTGTGGTATTTATATAATTTCCTCATACTTGGGAGCTACTGTTAGTCCTAATCCATCTTTATAGGTCATTCTCAACTTTGACACCATCTTCCTAGACAATACTTTTAGCCCACCTACATGTTAGTTATTAGGCTTAGAGAAAATATACTAAAGCTATGGTCCTCTTGGAATATAACTAAAATAGATTTAACTTCTTCCCACACAAAGACCCTTAGTTCCATCTGCTCTATTATTACCTTTTGGTTCCTGATCACTGAACAATTTGGCCTCCTATTTTATATCTTACTGCCTTTCAGCCACCAAGTTGCAGATGCTACCACAACGCCATCCTGACTTTCCTGGGCAGATGACTTCACCAATGAGTCCTGCAACCTCACCGCCCCAGAGTTGTATCCCACTAGGGAAAGAGAGAAACAGGCTGTGGGTATGGATTGACCTGCCAATTTCCATGTTTAGTAGAGAAGAAATTACAGAAGCCAGAACTCCCACCTTCTACACCCTATAAAGATATTTGGTTCATACTCTCAGAGGAATAAAGAATAGGGAAGCTTCCAGTGGAGAGGATGCAATATGGAACTCTGTTGGTGGGAATTGTATGCAATTGTATCCCATTTCCACACAATCTTATCCCACAATCTTGTTGATCATTATTAAATCACTAATAAAAAATAAATCATTATTAAATCATATAAATACTGCTAACTGAAAACCCCATCAGTCTGCCCCAGAACCCATGTCTATTTACATTTAACAAGTTGCCTGTGCAACTTCTGCATCCCTGAAAGTTGAGTACACATTCTGTGGTCAGAGCTAGGAACATTCTAGGCTGCATTAATCGCAGGACCCATCTTCCTCGAGTGGCAGAATATGTTAGCCCAGACTCCCTTCAGAGAGTGGGGTGGTCCTTACCATTGTTGATTCACATTGAGGACAAGGTCCTATAGAGGCCCATAAGAAGGGCCACTATGTTGTTTCTGATGGAGATGACCAGTGACAGTGGAGAGAGGGATTTGTTAGAGGTCTAGGCCCATCAGGTCTATGGGAGAATTCCATGATTATTCTTACTCTATTATTCTTACTCTATTGTATTTAATCCTATATTTAACCTCTTTTAACAGAAATTGGCATATACAAAAATATTTTCTTGAGGGTAATATCTACATTGTATTCTCTTACTTCCTTTGTCATAGACAACCTGTCCATATGTATATAAGGCTTTTTGAACTTTCAGTTCCATTCTATTTCTGTCCCAGTAGAATACTGTTTTAACTACTATAGGTTATAGTATTACTTAAAGTCAGGAAATATACTCTAATGTGATTCCTCTATTTTGATTCTTTTTATATCTGGACTTATTTGGAAATTGTAGGTCTTCTGTGGTTCCAAACAAACTTTAGTAACCTTTGTTTCATTGTTTTAGAGAATATTCTTAGAATTTTAAAGGATTGCATTGAATCTGTGTAACACTTTTAGGAGGAAGGTCATTTTAATGATGTTTATTTTGTCTATCAATGAGCATGCTTTATCAGCGTATTTTCTTGCATATTTTTCTACTTCTCTACAGTTTTCATTGTACAAATCATTTATACCCTTTGTTAAATATATGAATGAGAAGGTACATGTTTTTTTCAGACGTGATTGCAAATAAAATTATAGTACTGAGTTCTCCCTTTTGTAGTTAATTGTATATGTATGTCACAGATTTATATATATTATTTTTTAGCCTGCTACACTACTGTGTCGGTTTATATTTTTGATGTTTTAGTCAAATCTTTTGAATGTTCAATGTATATTATAAGCTGGGAAGTGATATGCAAAACAATGCAACTGGCAAATATCTCACTGCATGCAGTGAAGTCAAAATGGATAAAAATTATTTCATAGATAAAAACTAAAATTATAAAATGCACAGAGGAAATTTAGAGAAGATACTGTAATATTTTCCTCAGAGACATGCTTAGAGATTTAACTCTAACAAGAAGGGAAACCAAGTCAAAAATAAGTAGATAAGATAAAGACATCCTACAGAATGAGAAGTATCCATAAAACAGATAAAGAACTGATACACAAAGAACTTAACTCAATTCAACAACAAAATAAGAGATCCCATAAAAACTAGGGAGAAAAGCTCAATAGACACTTCACTCAAGAGGGCTTACACTCACCACCCTGTCACAGACAATGCCTAGCCTGAGATTCACTTTGTATTTCCCGTTTTCGAGTCAGTATATGCAGCAAGCAAGTAGAAAGACCTACAAAGACACCATAAAGTTCATAATGAAATAGTGTCTACGTAGTAGATAAACTCCTCATCTACTTCCTATTACACTTCCCTCTCTCATTCCAAAGCTATTATCAAAGTAAGGAATGCAAAAGCTGAATAACGGCAAGAAACTGGCATACTTTAGCAATGACTCTTTAGTTACTATCAGGCCACTCGGTGAGCTGGGGCCCTAGTCAGGGAGTCCTGAGATTCTCAAACAGACATGATGGGCCTAGACCTTGAATAGATCCCTCTCTCTGTTGTTATTGGTCATATCTATCAAGAACAACATAATAGACCCCTTTGTGAGTCCCCATAGGACCTTGCCCTCAACATGGATCAACCATGGTAGAGAATGTTCCATACTCTGAAGGGAGGTTGGACAACATACTCTGTGTTCCACCTGAGGAAGATGGGTTCTGAAATTCTGAAACACTAATGTTTCCTGGAACCCGGCTTCAGCCAGAACCCTGCCCCACTAGGGAAAGAGAGAGGCAGGCTGGGAGTATGAATCGACCTGCCAATGCCCATGTTCAACAGGGGAGCAATTATAGAAGCCAGACCTTCAACCTTCTGCACCCCATAATGATCCTGGGTGCATACCCCCAGAGGGATAAAGAATAGGAAGCTATCAGAGGAGTGGATGGGATGTGGATTCTGGTGGTGAGAATTGTGTGGAGTTGTACCCCTCTTATCCTATGGCTTTTGCCAGTGTTATCTTTTTCTAAATGATTTTATTTTAATTTAATTTATTGTAAGGACAGAAGGATAGTGGAGAGGAGAGGGAGAGAAACTAAAGCACTGTTCTGCCAGCCAGGTACTTTTGAATATATATTGGTTTTTTTTTGAGAAACATGGTTGTTTTTTTTTTTTTTTTTTTTTTTTTTTTTGAGACATTAGTAGATCATAGGGTAAGTAATTTCTAATGTTCTGAGAAACTTCTGGATTGATTTCCACTAGGGTTCAATCAATTGTTGGGGACTCAATGCTCAATGGAAGAGGACCTAAGTTGGTAGTGGATGTGGTGTGTAGACACCTATTACAGAAACATAAGAAATTGTACCCATGAAATATTAACTGTCTTGTAAATAATTACTTCCTTTAAAAAAAATAACAACAGCAGAGAATGTACAGATGGCCATCAAACATTTGCAGAAACTCTCAGCATAACCTATTACCATCAAGACAACACTAGAGTGCCACTTCACACCTATGAAAATGACCTACATTCAAATGACCAAATACAATGAATGGATGTGGAGAAAGGTAAAAAATTATATACTGTGGGTAGGAATGTAAGCTGCTCTGTTTAAACACAGACACACACACACACACACACACACACACACACACACACACACACACGGATTTGTCATTTAATTCAACAATTCCTTTCTTGGAATATATAGTTGAATAACACACACAGATTCACACAAATTAAAAGCTACATGGACATCTGCATTCATTTCAGAGTTACTTACAATACCCAAAATAATGGCCAAGGAATGAATAAGGAAGTTATGACATGTATACACAATCGAATACTAGTCATTTTTTTTTTGTTTTGTTTTTTGCCTCCAGGGTTATTGCTGGGGCTCGGTGCCTGCTGTATGAATCCATTGCTCCTGGAGGCTATATTTTCCCCTTTTGTTGCCTGCCGGGCTAGTGTGGGGGTGCCTTTTCCCAGGCGCATATTCTCTGGGTTGAACCGAACTCGACCAGAGCCAGCCTGGACTGCTACTCACTTAGCAATGTGAGGGAGATGACTCATGAACAGACATGTGGTGGCGAGACAATGCAATATCTTTATTGATCAGAGAGCCAAGGCTTTTAAAGGGCAGACCCGGAAGTGGCATGTCAGAAACGGAAATGGCTAGGAAAGGGTGGAGAAAGGCAAAAGGGAGCTGGAAAGGTAGGAACTTCCTTAGCAACTGTTGTGTAGGTTTTAACTGGTAGGATTAATAATAACTTGGAGGGAGGGTCTTGAGGGTAGAAAGAAGATAAATCAAAGGAATGGGATGGGTGAGGATCTTTCAGGCAAAACAATGATTATCTAGATAGGCCATAGTATCAGGAATGCAGGGTGGAGCAGGGGGAGCTGGCTTAATGGTTTGTGAGGCTCCTCACAATTTCCTGACAGTTGCCCTTGTTGTTTATTGTTGTTGTTAGATAGGACAGAGAGAAATCAAGAGAGGAAGGGATGACAGAGAAGAGGAGAGAAGGATAGATGCCTGCAGACCTGCTTTTCCATGAATGGATTCTCTTAAGGATATAAATTTTTCATTTAGATTTATGTGGAAAATGATTAAATACTTTAACTAGAAAAATATTAGCCATTTTATTTACCAAAAATTATTAAATTTAGCAAATTTTCTCCCAACCGCAAGTATGAGCTTTTTCCAGACCATTACATGATTCTGCTCTTCTTTAACTTTAAAGCCAAGTATGAATATAAAGAATCAAAGTTAAAAAAAAAAAGAGGGCTGTTATATTTCTTTTGAAGAAAGTAAAAAGACTCAATTTTTGCTACCTTGGCAGTAAAGTGAATTCGGAGGTTATCCACTGTGGGAGTAAAAAGGTTTTAGGTGACGCATTCAAAAAGCCCTTCTTTGAATATACTTGTTATGCTTTTGATCCTTTCTGAGAAGTAGAAAAAAAAGAAGTGCAAAAAAAAAAAAAAAGTGTGTTATACTGAGTATGGCAAGAGCTCCCAAAATAACTGGAATTGCATTACATTAAATATATTGCACTAAAAGATATAAATAACCTACAACTGATGGCTTGGCAGTAGTTGAATGGTAGTCAAGTGTAAAATGTACTTGCTATTTTTTTCTGCTCCCTCAAATGACATGAGCAGTACAACATTCTGTGCATTGGATGTAACCAATTTCATAATTATTTTTAACAAGTGAAATGCTCTTAAATAAGATATATTCTGGCAGCTATTCTCTGATTTGGTATTCTTAGAGAGCAGTCAAATGACAGTAATTATTTTTTTCCCTATTGCCATTGTACTTTCAACAGCATTGCATATCCAAACATTCTGTTATTCAATAGTGAAAATAAAAAAAAAATCATGATCAGTTCACCTACTGTTCAATTTTATTTTTAATATATAAGCAATGGAGGCAAATTTACTTTTACCAGTTAATATTGTGGTATTTTTCTTTCCTACAATGAGAAAACAGTGTTCCAAAAGATAAGTGGAGTTCACTGTGAGCTTGAAAATCAAGAAAGTTACAAGCATCTAAACTGTCATTCAACTGAATAGGCTATAATGATGATGATGATGATGATGATGATGATTATTATTATTATTGCTGGGCTAGCATAGGGGTGCCTCTTCCTAGGTGCGTACTCTCTGGGTTGGAGAGAAATCGACCAGAGTTAGCCTGGGCTGCTACTCACTCAGCAACGTGAGGGTGATGACTCACGAACAGACTCGTGGTGGCGAGGCAATTCAATTCTTTATTAATCAGAGAGCCAAGACTTTTAAAAAGGAGACCTCGAAGAGGCAAGTCGGAAATGTAAATGGCTAGGAAAGGGTGGAGAAAGGCAAAAAGGGACTGGAAAGGTAGGAACTTCCTTAGCAACTGTAGTGAGGATTTTAACTGGTAGGATTAATAATAACCTGGAGGCAGGGAGAGGGTAGAAAGAACATAGATCAAAGGAATGGAATGGGTGGGGATACTTCAGACTAAACAAAGATTATGTAGATAATAAGGGAGCAGGCCATGGTATCAGGAATGCAAGGTGCTTTGTGAGGCAGGGAATCTGATAAGATAAGAGGATGGATGTCCCCTAAAATCGAGCCCTGCCAAGCTCAACCACATCCTCACAATTTCCCGACATCTCCCCATTTCTTTTTATCTAATGGCCGTAGTATCAGGAATTCAGGGTGCTTTGTGAGGCAATGAGTCTGATAAGACAGGGCAAACCTTTGGGGTTACTCCTGTCCCTCCTTGCTCAACTTCTCGGTAGAGAGAAAGACTGACAGAGAAACTGATAGACACACTCCTCAGGTCAAGTCCTGCCAAGCTCAACCACATCCTCACAATTTACCAACAAATAATACTAATAATAATAATTCCATCTGAAAAGAGAATGGTTTCAATTCATGTTATAAGGAGCCATGAGGTCCCAGATTTGTCTCATCTGCTCTCACAGGAGTTAACCTTCTATAGGAATCAATGTTTTTTTCATATTAAAAAAGTTATTTTATTTCTAAACAGAAAGGGAAAAGGTAATAACTTTAGAGATATTGATAAAAAATATTCTTAAACAATGAGTGGCATACATTTTGATGATTCCTTAACAAAACGATCAAAATGAAAATACATTAGAGGAAAGAGAGGGAGAGACTGAGTTGCTCAACTCCTGTCAGAAGTCTCATCTGCTAAGGCAAAGTCTAGCCTAGAAACACACTTCAGGGGACCAGCCTTTTTTAGCCAACCCCACTCAGCCAGGCCAAAGTTAGTCCTGATCTGGGGAAAAGACAGCATGAGTTTCACCTTGCTACCAAGTTGCAATCTGTATCCAAATTGTTGTGACAGGGTGTGCTTACAAGACAGAAAGTGTGTGTGTGAGGCTGTGTCAGCAATTGGTGGATAAGTGAAGAACTCAGTCACAAAGTTGTCTTATCTCTGCAGTTTCTACTAGACATTTCTAGCTAGTATGGAAAGGAGTTCTTTTAAATTTCCCTTTTATCATGACTTTCATTTTACAGAGAACAAGACAGCTTTTCTGGACACTTCTATAACAACCAGTTCTCTGCAATTTTGATCAGGTGAATGTAGCATGTAGCTGAGTCTTGATGTGTCCTTTCTCAAATCAACTCACAATACTTTTTTCTGAACTACTTACAATATTTTGCCACCTGTCCACTAATGCTATGAGACAGGACATTCAAAGAAACATTTTGGTGTGAGCATACAGTGCTAGTGCAATCATGTAAAAATCTAAGCAACCAAGTATTCATCCTTGACCATCCTGGTGATGGTGGTGGCAGTGGGGATGAAGTCGGTAGATACTTCCCTTACTTTCCTCATGCAAAAGTTTTGAGATGTGCACCACTTCTCCTTCAGACCTTCCTATGGGATTGTGTATTGTACTTGTATGTGGACCATCAAATTATTCTTAGCATGCAATATTTCCTTCTCTTAATTCTCATTCTCACTATATAGTATAGCTTTATTAAAGAACAACTTTACCAGTATTTATTCAGTTCCTGTTTTTGTAAAGAATCCCAAGTTAGTGAATATATATTGAGAGAGTGAATGAGAACAAAAAACATTAATATTATTGAATATGGGCCTTGTACATGTGTGATTTATATGCTCTAGGAAACATTATCAGAGAGAGAGTCAGAGCATTTCTTTCTATAATTTTTTTCCCTGAAATAATGTCCTATTTAGAAATCATTCTACATATGGAAATTATGTGTAGCTGTAGTTTTTGATTGTTTGCTTTGAATTATTAAATTACATTAAATTGAACAGAATTAAATTACTGTTTTGAATCTAGGTAATGACTTATTGGGTCTGTACAGTGCTGTATCATGTGTAAGATCCTGGGTTAAAGTCCTGGCTACACCTGGGAGAACTATAGGGACTCCAAAGATGTGCTACTTTGCAATATATCTCTCTGCCCTTTCTTTCTCTTTATCCTTCTCTCTGTCTTTTTAAAATTAAGAATAAAAATTCTACTGGATAGGGGCATGGGTGGTTGCATAGTCCTTAGACATTTAGACTTGGAAACATGAGGTCTTGAATTTAATACCTGGCATTGCATGAGTCAAAGTGATTCTCTCTCTCTCTCTCTCTCTCTCTCTCTCTCCCTTTAGTAAATGAATAAATCTGAAAACTGGACAGAGGCTTGGCTCAAAGGTATCATAAATTTGGGAAGTCCTGGATCTTCTTCATATATTCTCCCTCAATGCATGGTTAATTAGAGGAGACTAAGCCTCTACAAGAACACTAACTACATGTTTAATTTAAAATTAATTTTAGTCTATGTACTTGTTGCAAATATCCAACAATATTTGATCTTCAGTTTTTTGCAATTTTAATTTGTGATTTTTACTTTTTTCTTATGCTTCCAAAGTTATAATACAATAAATTTTTATAAGATATAGTTTGATTTATGTTTTCTCTGTTTAATCTATAATCTAGTAATTTGCAACCTAAACTATATAACTTTTCAAATAAACTCAAGTCTCCTTAATTTTTTGTTTTAATATATTATTCTTTTTCAATTAAAGAGATACATAGAGAGAGATAAGAGCACTGAACAACTCTGAGTTATGGTGGCAATAGGGATTATGCCCAGGACCTCAGAGCCTCAGGCATGAAAGTCTTTTGCATAACCATTATGCTATCATCCTGCACTACTATATACATTTTAAGCTTCTTTATTTAAGAAAGAATATTGACATTCTATGTGCAACTTGTTCCCACTACCTTTTTGTAAGGATTATTGCTAAGATTTCCAGGTATACTAAAGAGTGAAATATATACTGAATTTTTAAGAGCATGTAGCTGGTGTGTGCTATCTAGGGGGAAATATAGGCAGTCTTGAGGAAAGTTTTTATTGGGTATTCTGGATAAAATGTTATAGTTGTCATCATGTCTTCAGTAACAGAAAGTGTTTCCAAGAAAATTCTTTGGCTATTAATTTCAGAAATAGCAGAATTAAGTCATTGACTTCAGTACAGAACCCAATGAATTGATAAAAGAAAGACTTATTTTCACTTCAATACACTAAAAAATAAAGCAATTGGACACAAAAGTCAAATTACTATATGATTCTATGTTGAGGAAGTAATGTTACAGAAAGGATCCTCCCAGCAATTATGTGACTTGGAATTTAACCTCTATGTCTCCTGTCCTCTGCTAAGAGCACAAGGTAAATGACTGGTAAAATTATTGTAATTACTATCTTTTTTGTCATTGCAAATTATAATACATGTAAAAGACAAAAATTTATGTAGCGTCCATGTTATAAAAGCAAGCATTCTTACTCGGATGGCTTATAAATACTATCTAACAATTTTTTATATATTTTGTAAATGAGGGCATAACAAATTATGGATTTTAATTGAAGTAATATGATTTTCTATACCATAATTAAAAGTATAGTTTTACAAAAAATGTGTACAACTATGTTCATAGCACAGTTAAAAAATTATTATCTACTCTTTGGATGCTGCTTCTTCTGGTCAGAAGCATCTCTGTGGAGGTGCTCCAGCACTGAGCTGGGAATCCTTTTACGTGTCAGCAGCTGCCCCAAAACCCCTTTTTAAGTTAGGTTTCAACACCCTGGTTTCCACCTATAGAGGGGAAGCTTCATGAACATGGTAAGATATCATAGGGGACTACTGGAGGCGGGGCAATGGAGCAGCAGCAGCTGTGTTTCTCTCCTCTCCTTTGGGTCAATTTGGAATACCAAAGGAGATCATCTGGGGCTGCAACAAGGCAGGCAAAAACCCACCAAATCACTGGAGTAAGTGATTAGGCTAAGAAGACTACTTATAGTTTAAAAGACTCAGGCTGTCATAACCTATAGGGAATAAAAATAACAAAAGAGGCTTTTAAATCCACTGTGCTCCAACTCCGGGATTAAAATAATATTGAAAAAACTGTCAATTTCCACAACTGTGACCACTTTAAGTACCTTACTTGAACACAAGTCAATCCAGGCAAGAGTGATCAGCAATTTGAAAAGTACTGAAAGTGACCTTATAACATAATATATAAAATGGTTAAACCAACAACAAGAAATATTAGAGAAATGAACCAGGACAAAAGTCCAGCTAAAAGGCCCCCCAAAGGGTAAAGCACAAAACAATGAGGTCAACATCCAAACACTAGTTAAGGAAATATTCACAGGAGTGAGTGAAGAGTTTGAAAGAATTGCCATAAAAAAAGCAGAAGCAACAAATGACACTCTGGAAGAAAACACTAATTATCATAAAGTCATTAGAGAGCTGAAAGCTGAAATAGCTGAGCTAAGAACACAACTAGCTGAACAAACTAAAATAGGATCAGAACAGGGTAACAAAATAGATGAATTCCAGAAAACAGTAGAGGGGGTACAGAATAGAAAAAGGAGGCTGAAGACAGAATTAGCAAGATCAAGGAGGAATTAGAGACAACTGAAAAAGAAGTAAGAGATCTCAAAAAGAGAAAAAGATACTGAAAACAACAACAGAGACCTATGGGATGACTTCCAAAAAAATAATATATACATTATTGGCTTACTAGGAGAAGAAAGAGAGGGAGGGGAATAAAGCATTCTTCAGGACATAATAGCTGAGAACTTCTATAGACTAGACAACATAAAAGACATAAAGGTTCAAGAAGCCCAGAGGATCCCAAACAGAATTAACCCAGACTTAAAGACACCAAGACACATTCTAATTAGAATGGAAAGCAGTAAGGATAGGGAAAGGATCCTGAAGGCTGCAAGAGAAAAACGAAGAGTAACCTACAGAGGAAAACCCATCAGATTAGCATCAGACTTCACACAGACACTACGTGCCAGAAGAGAATGGTAAGATATCTATCCAGTGCACAATGAGAAGGGATTTCAACTAAGACTACTGTATCCTGCGAGACTGTCATTTAGACTAGATGGAGGCATAAAATCCTTCTCAGACAAGCAATAGTTGAAAGAATCAACTATCACCAAGCCTGCCCTGAAAGAAGTTCTGGAAGGTCTCCTATACTCAGACCACCATAAATATGCCATATATCAGAACACTCTAAAATTCTACAAGAATGGTGTTAAAAAATCTTCAATATTTGATATCAATAAATGTCAGTGGCATGAATTCACCTATTAAAAGGCACAGAGTAGGAAGATGGATCAGAAAACACAATGCAACAATATGCTGTCTACAGCAAACCCAATTCAGCAAGACAAAAACAGAGTGAAAGTGAAAGGATGGGAAACTATCATACAAGCCAATGGCCCACAAAAAAAGGCAGGAACAGCTATTCTTATATCTGACATGATGGACTTTAAAATAAATAAATTTAATAAACATAGGGATGGACATTACTTAATGCTTAGAGGATCAGTCAGTCAAGATGACTTAACAATTATTAACATCTATGCACACAATGAGAAGCCATCTAAATACATCAAACATCTACTGAAAGAGCAACAGCAATATATTAACAGCAACACAGTCATAGTAGGAAATTCAACACACCACTCTCTCAACTTGACAGATCATCCAGGCAGAAAATCAATAAACAAATGAGGGAACTAAATGAGGAGATAGAAAGGCTAGAACTATTGGACGTTTTCAGAGTCATTCACCTCAAGAAAATGAAATACACTTTTTACTCAAGTCCACATGGGTCATTCTCAAAGATAGACCATATGTTAGGCCACAAAGACAGCATCAGCAAATTCAAGAGCATTGAAATCATCCCAGGCATCTTCTCAGATCACAGTGTAATTCAACTAACACTTAACAATCAACAAAAGATTAGTAATATTCCCAAAATGTGGAAGGTCAATGGCACACTACTTAACAACAACTGAGTCAAAGAGGAAATACAGGAAGAAATAAAAATATTTTGAGAGTTCAATGAAAATGAAGACACAACCTATCAAAATATTTGGGACACAGCTAAGGCAGTGCTGAGAGAGAAATTCAGAGCCATACAAGCACACATTAGAAAACAAGAAAAAGTACAAATAAACAGCCTGATTGCACATCTTAAAGACCTAGAAGAAGAAGAACAAAGGAACCCAAAAGCAACCAGAAGGACAGAAATCACTAAAGTTAGGGCAGAAATCAATAACATTGAAAATAAGAAAAGCGGGAGCCGGGCGGTAGCGCAGCGGGTTAAGCGCAGGTGGCGCTAAGTGCAAGGACCGGCATGAGGATCCCGGTTCAAGCCCCCGGCTCCCCACCTGCAGGGGAGTCGCTTCACAGGCGGTGAAGCAGGTCTGCAGGTGTCTGTCTTTCTCTCCTCCTCTCTGTCTTCCCCTCCTCTCTCCATTTCTCTCTGTCCTATCCAACAACGACGGCATCAACCACAACAACAATAAAAAAAAAAAAGATAAAAAAAAGAAAATAAGAAAAGCGTACAAATGAACAATGAAAGTAAATCTTGGTTCTTCGAAAGAGCGAACAAAATTGACAAACCTTTATCCAGATTCACAAAACAAAAAATGGACAAGACCCAAATAAATCAGATCATAAATGAAAGAGGAGATATCACAATAGCCACCACAGAAATTCAACATATCATGCAAGAATTCTATGAACAACTGTATGTCACCAAGCTAGAGAAATTGGAAGAAATAGATGATTTCCTAAATACCTACGAACTTCCAAAACTAAGTAAAGAGGAACTAGATAACATGAACAGGCCCATCACAGCCAATGAAATCAAAACAGTTATCAAAAATCTTCCCAAGAATAAAAGTCCTGGACCAGATGGTTTTACAAATGAATTCTACAAAAGCTTTAAAGAATAACTAATACCTCTACTTTTGAAAGACTTACAGAAGATTGAAGACACTGGAATACTCCCTTCCAGCTTCTATGAAGGCAACATCACTCTGATACCAAAAGCAGAAAGGGACACAACCAAAAAAAAAATACAGACCAATATTTCTGATGAACATAGATACTAAAATATTGAACAAAATTCTAGCTACCTGGATACAGTAGTATATTATAATGATTGCTCATTATGACCAAGCAGGGTTTATCCCAGGCATGCAAGGTTGGTTTCAATCAACATGATCCACCACAGAAATACAAGCAAGACCAAAAACCACATAGTCATATCTGTAGATGCAAAGAAAGCTTTTCACAAAATACAACATCTCTTTATGATCAAAACACTACACAAAATGGGAATAGATGAAAAATCGTGAAGATAGTGGAGTCTATATATAGCAAACCTACAGCCAACATCATACGTCATACTTAGTGGTGAAAAACTGGAAGCATTTCCCCTGATATCAGGTACTAGACAGGGCTGCCAACTATCACCATTATTATTCAACATAATGTTGGAAGTTCTTGCCATAGCAATCAGGCAGGAGCAAAGAATTAAAGGGATACAGATTGGAAGAGAAGAAGTCAAACTTCCTATTTGCAGATGACATGATAGTATACATAGAAAAAACTAAGAAATCCAGCAAGAAGCTTTTGAAAATCATCAAGCAATACAGCAGGGTGCCAGGCTACAAATTTAACACTCAAAAGTCAGTGGCCTTCCTCTATGCAAACACTAAGTTAGAAGAAGAAGAAACTCAGAAATCATTTCCTTTTACTATAGCAACAAAAGCAATCAAATACCTAGGAATAAAACTAACCAAAGAAGTGTATACTATATACAGAAGTGTGTACTTATATACTGAAAATTACAAGTCACTACTCAAGGAAATTGAGAAAGACACAAAGAAGTGGAAAGATATTCCATGTTCATGGGTTGGAAGAATTAAGATCATCAAAATGAATATACTACTCAGAGCCATCTACAAATTTAATGCTATTCCCATCAAGATCCCAACCTCATTTTTTAGGAGAATAGAACAAATGTTTATCTGGAACCAGAAAAGACCTAGAATTTCCACAACAATCTTGAGAAGAAAGAACAGAACCAGAGGCATCACACTCCCAGATCTCAAATTGTATTATAGGGACATTGTCATCAAAATTGCTTGGTACTGGAACATGAATAGACACAGTGACTATTGGAATAGAATAGAGAGTCCTGAAGTAAGACTCTACACCTATGGACATCTAATCTTTGACAAAGGTGCCCAGACTATTAAATGGGGAAAACAGAGTCTCTTCAACAAACGGTGTTGGAAATAATGGGTTGAAACATGTAGAGAATGAAACTGAACCACTATATTTCACCAAATACAAAAGTAAAGTCAATCGAAGACTTGGATGTCAGACCAGAAACTATCAGATACTTAGAGGAAAATATTGGCAGAACTCTTTTCTGCATAAATTTTAAAATCATCTTCAATGAAACGAATCCAATTACAAAGAAGACTAAGGCAAGCATAAACTTATGGGAGTATATTAAATTAAAAACTTCTGCACATCAAAAGAAACCACTACTCAAACCAAGAGACCCCTCACAGAATGGGAGAACATCTTTACATGCTATACATCAGACAAGTAGCTAATAACCAGAATATATAAAGAGTCCACCAAACTCTACAAGAAAATGAATAACTCCATTCAAAAATGGGGGGAGGACATGGACAGAATATTCACCACAGAAGAGATGCAAAAGGCTGAGAACCACATGAAAAAATCTTCCAAGTCTTTGATTGTCAGAGAAATGCAAATCAAGACAACAATCAGATACCACTTGACTCCTGTGAGAATGTCATATATCTGAAAAGGTAATATCAGCAAATGCTGGAGATGTTGTAACATCAAAGGAACCCTTCTGCACTGCTGGTGGGACTGTTGATTGGTCCAACCTCTGTGGAGAACAGTCTGGAGAACTCTCAGAAGGCTAGAAATGGACCTACCCTATGATACTGCAATTCCTCTCCTGGGGATATATCCTAAAGAACCCAACACACCCATACAAAAAGATCTGTGTACACATATGTTCTTAGCAGCAAAATTTGTAATAGCCAAAACCTGGAAGCAACACAGGTATCCAACAACAGATGAGTGGCTGAGCAAGTTGTTGTATATTCACAATGGAATACTATTCAGCTATTAAAAATGGTGACTTCACCATTTTCAGCTCATCTTGGATGGACCTTTAAAAATTCATGTTAAGTGAAATAAGTCAGAAACAGAAGGGTGAATATGGAATGATCTCACTCTCAGGCAGAAGTTGAAAAGCAAGATCAGAAGAGAAAACATAAGTAGAACCTGAATTTGAATTAGCATATTGCACCAAAGTAAAAGACTCTGGGTGGGGTTGGGGATGGGGGGAAGAATACAATTCCAAGAAGGATGATAGAAGACCTAGTGGAGGTTGTATTGTTACATGGAAAACTGAGAAATGTTATGCATGTACAAAGTATTGTACTTACTGTTGAATGTAAAACAGTAATTCCCCAATAAAGAAATTAAAAAAAAAGTGAAACACACAAAATAAAAGGTAAGATATATACTTTGCTTTAAACAAAGTTTATTAGAGTTGGTATATTTAAATTGAACCAGTGAGAGTAAAATTAGTTAAAAATATTAAGACATCTGGTGGTAATATACTTTTTAAGAATAACCCATTTCTTTTTATCTTATCATTATTATATTATCACTATTATCTTTATTTTTTTATTGAGGAGAGACAGCCAAAAATTGATAAAGGACTGATAGAGAGGTAAAGAGATAGAGAGATACCAGCAGCCCTGTCTTCCATGTGCACAGGACTCCACCAATGTGTCTTTGAATGTTAACTCCCCAGAGCCCTGCCCTACTAGGGAAAGAGGGAGACAGGCTGGGAGTATGGAATGACCTGTCAACGTCCATGTTCAGTGTGGTAGCAGTTACTGGTTCCATACTCCCAGAGGGATAAAGAATAGGAAAGCTTTCAATGGGGGAGGATTGGATATGGTGTTTTGGTGGTGGGAATTGTGTGGAACTGTACCCCTCTTATCCTATGGTCTTGTCAGTATTTTCACTTTATAAATAAAAATAAAAAATAAAAAAATCTGGGGATATAGACCAACCTGTCAATGCCCATGTCCAGAGTAGAATCTATTTCATAAGCCAGACCTCACACCTTCTGCACCCCATAAAGATCTTTGGTCCATATTCCCAGAGGGATAAAGAATTGAATGCCTTGAGCTTTTTAATGCATAGACTTCAGTTCTGAGAATATATTGCTTTAATTTAAGCTCTTAAGGTTTCAAATTAGTAAACTGATAGAATTCAACACTGGGCTCAAATTGTTAATGCATTTTTAATAATAACCTTTTTAAAAAATATTAAATCAACTATAATCTTAGTTCAGGGAGACCAGAACCAAGCGGTCTCATATATATGGTATAGTTATATATATAAATTATAGTTATTTGCAAATAGTACTAAATGACATAAGTCATGGTAAGGCCTTTCATGGAACCTATAGGACTTTGCTCATTTTCCTTTATGCTTCTTTTTAATTTTATTTTGTTTTATTTTTTTTTATTTATAAGAAGGGAACATTGACAAAGCCATAGGATAAGAGGGGTATAAGTCCACAAAATTCCCACCACCAGAACTCTGTATCCCATCCCATCCCCTGATAGCTTTCCTATTCTTTAACCCTCTTGGAGTATGGACCCAAGGTCATTGTATGATTCAGAAGATTGAAGGTCTGGCTTCTGTAACTGCTTCCCTGATGAACATGGGCATTGACAGGTTGATCCATACTCCTAGTCTGCCTTTCTCTTTCCCTAGTGGGGTGGGGCTCTGGGGAAGTGGAGCTTCAGGATACATTGGTGGGTTGTCTGTCCAGGGAAGTCCAGCTGGCATCATGGTAGCATCTGGAACCTGGTGGCTTGAAAGAGAGTTAACATACAAAGCCAAACAAATTGTTGAACAATCATGAACCTGAAGGCTGGAATAGTGCAGATGAAGTGTTGGGGGGGCCCTCCATTTTGTAGATAACTAGTAGGTATATTTTAGTTATATTCCAAAGGGCCTGTGGCTATACTAGTTTTTTTTTTTTTCCCTGAGCCTGAAATCTGATATGCAGGTGGACCCAAGTTATTGTGTGGTCCATACCATTTGATACTACATCTGCTGATCTCAGCTAAATCAGTGCAACCAGTACCACCTCAACATGTTTCACTTTGGACTGTGTCCAGAGACACCTGGCCTAGAATGAAATGTTTGGAATTGTACCCCCTCTCATCCCCCAATCTTGTTGATCATTAGTGCATCACCAATAAAAATAAATAAATCCTTAGGGGATAAAAATGAGTGGGCAAGACAGCGGCATACCTGATTTAAGTACAGCGTCCACACCTGTAGGGAATGAACTTCAAAAGTCATAAAATAGTGCTACAGGTCTCTGTCTCTGTCTCTCTCTCTCTCTCTCTCTCCCTCCCTCTCTCTCCCCCACATGTATAAATCCCCCTTCCCTATCAGTTTCACTCTGTCTCTATCCAAAATAATTAAAATGTGAAAAATAGGGTATAGTTTTACATCTAGATGTCTGTATAATACTTACTGCATGCACCTCCAAAGTTCAAGTGCCCTTACATTAAGATAATTCTGCTCAGCTCTGGTTAATGGTGGAGTGGGGGATTGAACCTGGGATTTTGGAGCCTCAGGCATGAGAGACTCTTTACATAACCATTATGCTATCTAATCTCTACAGGGAATACCCCCCAACACTTCATATACACTATTCCAGTCTTTAGGTCTATGATTGTTCAACAGTTTGTTTGGCTTTGTATGTTAACTCTCTTTTCAGCCACCAGGTTCCTGATGCCAGCAAGATGCTGATCAGATTTCCCTGGACAGATGACCCCATCTATGTGTACTGGAGCTCCGCTTCCCCAGAGCCCCACCCTACTAGGGAAAGAGAGAGGCAGACTGGGAGTATGGATCGACCAGTGAACACCCATGTTCAGTGGGGAAGCAATTACAGAAGCCAGACCTTCCCCCCTCTGCAATCCACAACCACCCTGGATCCATACTCATAGAGAGAGAAAGAGAATGGGAAGGCTATCAGGGGAGGGGATGGGATATGGAGATTAGGTTATGGGAACTGTGCAGAACTGTACCCCTCTTATTCTATGGCTTTGTTAATGTCTCCTTTCTTAAATAAAAAATGCAAATATAATAAGCTATTTAAATAAACAAATCTCACACTAAAAAAAAAAAAAAAGATAATTCTGCATCTATTCCTTCTATCTCCCTTACCCACTTCCTCATTTAAGAGAGAAGGTTTATATTTATTCCTTCATGAGAGTGAGCAGTAGAGGGAGATACAGGGTGACAGAGATATAACATGCATGGCAATCCAGTGCTCTTGCTGCTGTGCCAGCACCTGAACTGCCTTCTTCATTCTGAGAACCAACATAATTTTCACTGAGTCAAGAAATCACTTTAGTTACTGTTGTTTTCTGTTTGCAACTTCATATCCTTGAGTTGTTTATATCCCACCTCTGAATAACACCAAGATGATGGTAGTCTTCTGCTTCTTTAACCACTCATTGGCTATTAAGGTTGATTATGCATTAGCTTGTGAATACTACTGCTATGAACATGGTGATGCATCTATTTTCAAATTAATATGTTTGTGTGCTTTTGGATAAATACCTATCTAGGAGGGCTACTTCAGGTTCATTATATACTTCCATTTACATTTACTTTTAAATTTTTATAGATTTATGAGGGAGGCAGAGAGAGATGTGAGAGAGAGAGAGAGAGAGAGAGGTATTGAGAACAGCGCACTGGTCAGATTAAACAGGGCCTTCACATGCAAGCTCTATGCCCTAGTGCAGTCAACTATCTTCCAAGTGTACAATTTTTTTAGTTTTCCTCTCTCTCTCTCTCTTTCTTTCTTTCTTTTTGAATTCTCCACTGAGGTTAGATTAGTATTTAGTTTGAATTCCCACCAAAGATCCTTTTTATCTACATTGTCATCTACACTTGTCCCCACCTGCAGGGGGAAAGCTTTGCAAATGGTGAAGCAGTGCTGCAGGTGTCTCTCTGTCTCTCTTCCTCTATATACCCCCTTTCCCCCTCAATTTCTGACTGTCTCTATCCAATAAATGAAGACAATTAAAAAATTAACAAAAAACTTATTTCCCATAAGATTTACTGTTTTTGCACTTGAACTTCACTTTTCCTTTTGTATAGTTTCAAAAACTATACAAAATCATGTCTCTATGTTATTTCAAACTATTTACTTTCTTTTATAAAAGATATTTTAACTTTATTTAATTTGATAGGATAGAGAGAAATTGAGAGGAAAGGAGGATAGAGAGAGTGAGTGAGAGAGAGAGAGAGACAGAGACGCCTGCAGACTTGCTTTACTGCTCATGAAGCTTTCCCCCTGCAGATAGGGCCCAGGAGTTTCAACAATATGTCTGTGAAAAAAAAGACATTTTCTTTAGCATGTTTATTTTTCAGTGTACCTATGAATAACGTTCTTATAGCAGTTAAATTCATGTGTTTCTACATAGTTCCTACAAACCATAAAATGAAAAGAATCTCTTGCTCTTAAATAGACACGTTAACTGGTAGTTATTGTAAAACATTTTTTTTTTTCCAAGCAGTATATTTTTGGTATAATTACCTATGTTATGGCAACTAGACAAACTTAAAATTTCAATCTTTATGAGAAAAATAAAAAAGCATTAATCCTTATAAACTGGAGATGAGAGTAAATTAAATGTTACCCTTGTAAAAATATACTATGATGTAATTTTCCCCTAGAAGGAAGACATGCCTAGGATGAAGAACTTGAAGAGGAATATTATTAAAGTAAAACCAGATGTGGAAGATTTGAAATGTTATTGTATTAAATTACCTAAAAATATAATTAATATAAAAATAATTTCCTGCCAAGCAAAGATGAGCATGTTATGTCAAGAGTTATTATTACTTTACCTCCAAGAATATATAAGAAGCTGAAAATAAAATGGGAAAAATAAGTAAACCAAGAGTTCACCAAATGAATGATTCTGTGCATTTTGTAGCATAGATACCAAATGTGGTGTGAAGAGGAAAGTGAAACTTCTACTTTCAGCTGTTTGATAGATTAGCTACTTGGAAAAAAAATTAACTCCTTGGGCTGGGAGATAGCTCAGCCTATTAAAGCACAGGACTTGCATGTCTTAGGCCACAAGTTCAATCCCTAGCACCAGATAGGCCTGAGTGCTTACTTACATAAATAGATGGGTGGTGGTGGTAATGCACCTGGTTTTGTGCACAAGGACCCATGTTCAAGCCCCTTGCCCCTTGCAGGTGAAGCAATGCTGCAAACTTCTCTCTTTCTGTCTCCCTCTTTCTACCTCTCCCTTTTCAATTACTCTCCATCTCTATCTAATAAATAAGTAAATATTAAGCAATTAAAACTCTCTTAACACACCTGTGTGTACTGAATAGATTACAGTAAATATTTTGTTAAATGCACAAACAGCATTGTGTTTGTAAATAAATTCTTCAGTATTAGAAAAAAGGTGGGTGGAGGGGAGGTTCTTAGAGCCAATGTGAAAATCTTGAGTATCAAATGCCAGGATCATTTAACAGTATCAAAAATCTTAAGTATTGAATCTAGTCACAGATATAATACAGAAGAGAAATATATTGGTGTAATGCACCAAAATAAAAGACTCTAGGGTACGGGGGAGAGATCAGGTAGGTCCTGGAAGACAGAGGAGGACCAAATGGAGTTTGAATTGCTATGTGGAAAACTGAGAAATGTTACACATGTACAAACTATTGTATTTTATTTTACTGTTGACTGTAAACCATTAATTCCCAAATAAAAATAATGTGTGTGTGTGTGTGTGTGTGTGTGTGTGTATGTGATATGTGTGAAGATTTACCATTGCATAAAGTCACGATGTCTTGATATCCTGGGGTGAAGACAGGAGAGAAGAAATATGCTTGATAACAACAACAACAAAGTAATTTTGTACTGTACTCTATCTTGGATCACAAAGTACTAGAGGACTGCACAGGATCTCTTAGCAAGAAGTTCTCATGTCCCAGTGGGAGTATTCATTCAAAATTCTCGCCATTTTGCCATTTTTAGATTAAAATATAGATATCACCACCCTAGAATTTTCTGTCAAACAGTCCTGCCCAAGGCTTTGCTCAGGGTTTTTCACCATCTTCTTTCCTGGTTCCAGCCACTTATCCATAAATTCACCCTAAGGGGGGGTCGGGTGGTGGCGCAGTGGGTTAAGCGCATGTGGCGCAAAGCGCAGGGACCGGTGTAAGGATCCCGGTTTGAGCCCCCGGCTCCCCACCTGCAGGGGAGTCGCTTCACAGGCAGTGAAGCAGGTCTGCAGGTGTCTATCTTTCTCTCCCCTTCTCTGTCTTCCCCTCCTCTCTCCATTTCTGTTTGTCCTATCCAATAACGAATTGCATCAACAAGGGCAATAATAATAACCACAACGAAGCTACAACAAGGGCAACAAAAGGGGGGAAAATGGCCTCCAGGAGCGGTGGATTCATGGTGCAGGCACCGAGGCCAGCAATAACCCTGGAGGAGGAAGAAAAAAAAAATTCACCCTAATATTTGAAGCCTGGCCAAGAAGGATTTGACTCTTCACCAGTTCTGGAGACAGACAGGGTTTAAGTAACTTCATGTGTGATAGGTGCTCTGTTTTCCACACAGTGATATTCACTCTGCTCATTGGTGTCAAACGCAGCTGGAAGCTGGAAACAAACTAGAATGTAGACTACAGACCTGCATTTTTGCTCTTATGCCAGCCATACAGATGTTAATGAAGGACCTGATCTCCGTGTTATAATCTGTAAAATAAATAGTTCTTTGTGTGTGTGCTTAGCTGGGGCCCTATGCCTGTGTGATTTCATTGTGCCCTGGGATCACACACTCCCATAGAGGTAGCAAAAGAGAGACTACAGTACCAGTGCTATCCTGGTGCTTTGAATTTTCATGTGTTTCTGGGGCTCTGACATGGTCTCTATTGACTACAAGGCTCTGACGTCAACTGGTGAACTATCTCTTCTGCCCTAAATAACTTTTTTTATGAGTTTATAATCAGAGGTCTATTTCACATATGAAAATTTACATTGTAAGGGTGGTCTGAGAAGCACTAGACTGAATAACAATCTTTAAGTAGTTTGGTTAGAAACGACTGAGTGAAGCAAAAGTAATCTTTGGAAAATGCAGCCTCTCCTCTCCACTAATAAAAATTACGAACATTTCACCTTGTGCTTCAAATCAGGATAATATGTCCTACTTTCCAAAATGAAATGAAACTTTAGTCATTTATTTATTGAGTAGTCTATTGGGAAATCCATGGCACAATTTTTTTTCATAGAAAAACACTTCATAACTTTTTTTTAACAACTCCACAGTTAGTTATTTTAGAGAAAGGCAAATAGAATGTGAAAGAGACAACATTGAAACTTCCTTCAATGTGGCAAGAACTGGGCTCAAACATGGATAACATACATGACAAAGCAGTACACTATCCCAGTGAGATATTCCATTAACCCTGAAATTAATTTAAAAAATATTTAATTAAATTATTTATTTTCCTTTTTGTTGTCATTGTTTTTTATCATTGTGGCGGTTATTATTGTTGCTATTATTGCTGTCGTCATTGTTGGATAGGACAGAGAGAAACAGAGAGAGGAGGGCAGAGAGGGGGACAGAAAGATAGACACCTGAAGACCTGCTTCACCGCTTGTGAAGCAACCCCCCACTTCAGGTGGGGAGCCGGGGCTCAAACCGGGATCATTACATTGGTCCTCAAGTTTCACACCATGTGCGCTTAACCCGCTGCACTACAGCCTGACCTCCCGAAATTAAATTTTAAAATCAAAATCCTCAATGGTCTACTATATATATGTCAAACTTCCTTTAACACTGTAAAGTTAGGGTGCACGAACTATGTCTCTTCAGCCAGTCCCTCGGCATAGTTTTCTAGCCAAAGGTGGGTTTATATTTTTAAATGTTTGATAATATTACAAAAAGAAAACTTTGTGACTTGAAATGTATGAGAAAGTCACCTTGCTCAGTATGTCCATGTAAAGTTTTCACTGTATACAGTTCCTCTGATAATACATTCCCTGCAGCCCCTCTTGTGTTAGGTATGAGAATCAAAAGTGCCTACACATACCTAGAGCAAACCCAGATTTCAGACATTTTGTTGTCTACATTATCACAACTTATGATTTCACTCTTCACCACCATTTTCTTTGCATTTCCAGGATCATTCTGGAATGGGAAAGATTTGATCTGAAAAACTCCTTCCGATTTCAGTTGGAAGTACTAACATCTTGTGCCCTCAAAGTATTTCAGTTACTTAGGGCAAATACATTCCCAACTGTTTTCCCAAGTTTTGAACTTATTGTGTTATTCTCAGTTAATTCAAATTTACTTTTTATTTTTATTTTTGTCTCATGAAAGACATACCATCACATTTCCAATTCTCAATAAATCTGAACCTCCTGAGATGTTGCCAAAACTTTGTGGAGGTGGTGTTCTCTCTCATGCTGGTAAGCAATAAATTCAGTTTGCCTGATCAACAGATTGTGATTGTAATATTTAGGGAGACTGCTTTCAACAACTTAGTAGTTGCCAGATAGACCATATGGCCTACAAAGTCCAAATGATGTACTAGAAATCCCTTAAGAGGAAAAAGAAAAAGAAAAAGAAAAAGAAAAAAGAATTGAGCCTAGGAGATAGCACAGTAATTGTGCAAAAGTCGTTCATGCCTGAGACTTAAGGTCACAGGTTCAGTCCTGACACCATCAGAAGCCAGAGTTGAGCAGTGCTCTAGTTAAAAAAAAAAAAAAAATATATATATATATATATATATATATATATATATATATATATATATAGTGTATGGGCTTGAAAGATTGCTCATGTGGAAGGATATTCATTTTTAACATGCATGAAATCTAAGTTTAAGTCTGATTCCCACAGTACTAGGGAATCTTGATATTGTGTTGTCTTTCCCTCTCTCTCTCTTTCTTTCTTGTTGTCTGAATGAGTCAGTCTTGGAGTAGTGAAGCCATAACAATGATAACAAAAAGAAAATAGGATAAAGGAAAAAAAATCTATGTTCTATATAAATATTTGTTCCATTGTAATTAAAATATCCAATTGCATGTCTTTTCAAGCTGCAATATAGATGATCCCAGACTACTAGAGCATTTTCCCTAGAAAATGACAAAATTTCTGTCAAAGTGGTGATGGATCTTAGATTGGAGTCACATACAAAAACACCTCTAAATCTTATATTTCAAGAACTAAAGAAAGCAGCTACCTGGCTTTTATCTTGTGAATATTCTCTTTTTTTTCTGTATGCAGAATTTTCAGTGAACAGTAAAGGCCCTATTTCTAAAAGTTCTAGGAGAATGAAATCATTTCTACCAAAACTTGTTGCAGTCTTAAGCTAGATCTGAAATGTCACCAATATATTAAAAAAACAAACAAACAGTAAAATGTGATACAGAAAAGAGTGGAATGTATACACTGTCAAAGTGTCTAAAGTTTTCCCAATATTTCCTTCTATAGGACCATGTGAGGACCACCTACATTAGAACAGACAAGCTATTTGTTCAGAGTTAGTTATACCAAGTGGGTCAGTCACTATTGGAAGAGTGTAGGGGGGAACTTACTGAACAAAAGGAAGGTTTCAGATGTTCTCTTTCTGGCTATTGTTGGCAGTGAGAAAGCTGGATTTCCCTAATAGAATCAAAGCATGTCATACAGCTGGTTTGGGGAATACATTTGGCTTTCATGGATGACTCCTGAGTTAGATGTGGGCACAGGCAGTAAGCATGTGGGCATTGATCATACCCTGACAGTTCTGGGTCAATTGATGCAGTGGTGCTTTGTCTTGCTGGTCTGCTTGCAGTATAGGTCAGAGTTTTATTTTCACATACATTTTGGCCAATGTTCATTTATATAATCACCCCCCCCCCAATTTTGCCTTAAAAAGGAATTCAGTAGTCAATTCAGTGCTGATCTGTCTTCACTTATAATAAGCTCTTATTTTCACATACATTTTGGCCAATGTGCATTTATATAATCACCCCCCCAATTTTGCCTTAAAAGGAATTCAGTAGTCAATTCAGTGCTGATCTGTCTTCACTTATAATAAGCTCTGAACTAAACAAGAGTGATCAAAGTCTGCACCTGGAGACCATGCATTATTCTTAGCTGACCAAATTCTTTTATTTTTTTATTAAAGGGTTTAATGCTTTACAGTATAGTCATCGTCACATGAGTATAATTTCATTATTCACCAAGACCCTAAAGTTCTCTTGCACCTCTACCTCCTCCCTCCCCTAGAGTGGTTTGCTTTGATGTAATACATCATTCCCAGTTCACATTTCATTTTGTTTTCTCCCTCCCTGTCCCTGTCTTATAGGTCTAGTTTATAAGAGAGCTCATTCAATATTTGCCCTCCTCTTGTTGGTTTATCGCATTTAACATAATGTCTTATAGTTCCATCCAAGATAATACAAAGGAGATGACTTACTCATTTTTGGCAGCCGAGTAGCAGTCCACCATGTATAAACATCACATATTTTTTTAGCCACTCACCTGTCAGTGGACATTTACGTTGTTTTCATGTTTTGGTAATTACCAATTATGCTGCTGTGAACTTAGTACTTTAAAGAAAACAAAACAAAAAGAGAATTTTTTGTGCATTTTTTCCACATATATTTTATTTTCTTTTTAAAAAGATTTATTTATTTTTGATAGGGAAAAGAGAAACTGCGAGAGAAAGAGGAGAGACGAGCAGACACCTATAGTCCTGCTTCACCTCTCATGAAGATTCCTTCTTGAAGGTGTGGGTCTTGTGCACTGTGACATTTACATTCATTTATATGCACCATCATCTTCTTCCCTTCCCTTCCTTTCCCTCCCCTCCCCTCCCCTCCCCTCCTCTCCTCTCCTCTCCTCTCCTCTCCTCTCCTCTCCTCTCCTCTCCTCTCCTCTCCTCTCCTCTCCTCTCCTCTCCTCTTCTTCCCCTCCCACTATCCCTCCCTTCCTCCTTCCTTCCTTCTACCTGCCTTTCTTTTCTTCCTTCCTCTCTCCCTTCCTTCTGCATTTCTTGCCTCCCTCCCTTTCTTCTTCCCTCCCTCCCTCCCTCCCTCCCTCCCTCCCTTCCTTCCTTCCTTCCTTCCTTCCTTTCTTTCTCTCTCTCTCCTCCTTCTCCTTCCCTTCATCTTTCCCCTTCCATCACCCTTCCTTCCCGCTTCTCCTCCTCCTCCTTCTTCCACCCCTCATTCTGTTTGCTAGATACACAGAGGCAGAAAGGGAAAGGCAAGCATAACACCAAAGCTTCCTTGAATGCTATGAGGACTAGGTTGGCACCTGGGCCATGTACATGACAAAGCAGCACACTACCCCAGTGCACTATTTAAACCTTATTTGCATCTATAATTTCCTTTGATATTCTTGGGTATTTCTCAGTACAAGGATTGGGAGAATATGAAACCAGTATACCATTTATGATTATTTGTTTAAGATTCATGAAGGTAACACTTTTTGAAAGGATAATAACTATATATATATATATATATATATATATATATATATAGCCATATACTACTCTAGTTTTTGAAGCAACTTAGAGATGATATTTTCTGTCCTGCAACCATAGCAATAATGAGAATCATCCCGAAATTCTCTAGCCCAGTGACTTTACATGTTAGAATTAAAATCAAATGTATACTTTATAGTTTATTAATACAGTTAATATAAATGGAATAAACTATTTCAGACTTAACAAAGTGTTTGATTCAGGGACTGGGCCATGGTTTACCTATGTTCAAACTCCTAATTCTTCCATGCAGAGAAGTTTCATGAGGGAGTGAAACAGTGCAATGGAAGTGAAGTGTCTTTCCTCTTTTCCAGTCTCCTTGACTCTAATTCTTTTAAGGCCTGTCAGAAAAGAGTAAAAAAGAAAAGAAAAATGGCGATGAGGAGCAGTAGAGCTGTCTTGAAGACACTGAGCTCAGTAATATTTCTGGTGGCACAAAGAAAAAGTGATTCATAACAATCATTTGACTGAGAGATGTTGAGTGGCTTTCACAATTTCAAAGACATAAAACATAAATTACTAATATGCTAATAATCCTTAATCTTTTCAAAGTGAATTACTGAGTAACACAGATTAAACTCCCCTGGAATTATTATTATTTTTTTGGATTTAAAACTCCCTATTATCACTATTGAGAAAATGTTTATGAAACAATTAATGAAATCTTTTATAATATATTAGCTATTTTGTGAGATTATTCATTAATATGCTATATCCCTTGGTCATATTTTGACTTCCTTTTTAACACTGACATAACAGAATTTCATGAATGTTCTGTGCGATATAGCGAGTGAGCATGCTGAACAGTTGTTTCCACTTTCACAAAATATAAATGAGACCATGACAAAACTTTGTAAATTTGGGGGAAACATCTTTGTTAATAGTTAGACATCATTCAACAGGCTTTAATTATAGAAGAACAAAAACCGAGGAAGCATACTGCACAAGTTTTCTTTGTTTAATATATCTCTGTACTATACTCACTACAGTTAAAACACCCAAAAGTAAGTTTGTTTTCATATAGGAAGGGGATTAAATTAATATTATCCCAGAGTATAAATTAACTGCTTTAGTATAGACTTATCTTCATTAATTTCATCATGTGTTCAGATAACTTTTGAAAACTTTCATGTAGAGATTATTTGTATGCTCTGTGGAGAATACTATTATATGATCACCCAGAGGGTCTTCACAGAATCACAAAGACATATCAAAGGAGAGGAGGTCAGAGTTATTTATACAGACTTTATACATGTGTTGAAATGACAGATTCCTTAATAATTTGGTTTAAATTATGACAAACAATTTAGAAAAATAAAATATCAACAAGTAGGGGGCCAGTGGTAGTTCACCCAGTTAAGCACACGTGCCACCATGTGTAAAGACCAGAGTTCGACCTCCAGCTCCCCACATGCAAGAGGAACACTTCACGACTGGTGAAGCAGGTCTGCAGGTATTCTTTATCTTCCTTGTCCTTTCAGTTTCCTTCTGTCCTGTCAAAGAAAAATATAAAGAAGATAAATAAATAAAACATCAAGTATTTCTACTTATTAGAGTAACTGGAAATAGTGATGCAATGCTAGGTGATGAAATAAATTGACGTTTTACAGTGGTCCTGTCCATAGCAGAGTCTGAGACAAATATACCAAATGAAGTAAGTTATTTGTAAAGCAAGTTATTAAATAAATAGAACATGAGCAGGGAGTACAAAAATTGAA
The DNA here is from genome assembly GCF_950295315.1 of Erinaceus europaeus. Lineage (NCBI taxonomy): Eukaryota > Metazoa > Chordata > Mammalia > Eulipotyphla > Erinaceidae > Erinaceus > Erinaceus europaeus. Next base: position 161,358,943 of record NC_080164.1, read on the forward strand.
AGGCACTAAATACATTATATATTATCAAGACAGAAATCTGTTATCTGTTGGGACTTGATTTAGCAGTGAAAACTAATCTACAATCTGGTAAAAAGCACTTGCTCCAGATGTCTTCTGAGGACTGGGCTGGTTTATTTATCCCACTATAGATTGAAGCTGTTTCCATAGGTTATAGGAAAACATGCTTGGAAATCATTTTTGATAGATCACCTATGTTTCTGTTTTGTGTTTTTTGTTTTTTGTTTTTTTTGTTGTTGTTGTTGCTTGACATCTGCAGACCTGCTTCACTGTGAAGTGACTCGCCTGCAGGTGGGGAACCAGGGCCTCTAACCGGTATCCTTACGCTGGTCCTTGCGCTTTGCATCACGTGCACTTAACCGCTGCACTACCGCTCGACTCCAGATCACCTATGTTTCTTGTTAGCAGGGAACTGGAACTTCATTCTCTATTATTTCCTCAAGGATGTTTTTATTATGTACAGTCTTGAAAAGTAAGAATAATAACTCTTTACAGAGTAAAGGACACTCATGTTTACTATTATGTAAAGTATGGGCTCTCTAAGCTCTGGATACCCATCAGGTTACAGGCTCCCTAGTGTGCACAAGTGGCATCTAGCCCTCTTCCCATCACCTGATAGGAACTGAGGTTGAGTGACAAAGTGCAAAATACTTATCCTCCAGCTACTTCTACTGCTGTAGGTAATAAATAGTTATTCATCTCTGACCCCAGGATTTTGCATCTTATACCAATAAGCATGCCACTTACCGACTAACTTGTTTCCTTGCAGGTAGAAAGAAATTTCATATCCTTCACAGTTCTAACCAACGTCAGATGGTTTGTGTTGCATATTTAAAACTATAGATGCTTTTGAGAAGGAATCTGAGACTAAATTAGTGACAGATAAAAGGAAATAAAAGTAAGAGGAAAATCAGGAATATGTAATACAATTTAAAAAGAAATATATTGCAAGACCTTTATTTAGATTATAATACTCTACCAGCTCTTCTGTAGTTATTATATACTTTCTATAATTCAAAAATAATGCCGTTGGTGAAATTACATCCCTGAAAATATGCTGGTGTTCTATCATCTAGGACCTATATTCAGTCATCATTTGCAAGCACAATTTTCACATATATGATTAAGATGAAGCTATAATGTAATTAATTGATTAGATCCTGATTCAATAACTGCGTTCTTATAAGAACAGGGAAATTCGGACAAAGATCTAAGATACTCAGTAATGTGACACAGAGGCAGACAGTGTACTGATTTCCTTACAAGCCAAGGGAAGTTAAGTGTATTTGTCAACTTTCAGAAGCTTGGAAGAGGCAAAGCAGTATATTCCTGTTAGTTTTTGTTTTTTTTTCTCTAAGTTTTATTTGTTACAGACAGAAATGGTGAGAGTAATGGGGTAGCAAAGGAAATAGAAAGAGAGGCATTTCTATCACTGCTTCAACACTCCCAAAACTCACTCTTCTCCACTCCCACTCCTTGCCCTGCAGGTGATGACCAAGAACTTGAACCCCTGTTCTTGATCATGGTGATATGCATGTGCTACTAAGTGAGCTACTGCCTGGCCCCATATTTATTTATTTATTTAATTGTTTATTTGTTTCTAAAGAATATGTCTTTGATTTTGGGATTTCTAACACATGTGAGTTAGATATCTAGTGTTGTAAATGATGCTCCTTATAAAACTAATACAGGTCAGTCGATTCTATAAACAGAACTTTGGATAAAAATGTCTGGAGAATAAATGAAAGAAAGGAATGGGGTGTGTGTTTTCATAGTATGTAGAGAATGGATTTAGGAGACCTTCTTACCCAGAAGATGAATTATTTACTCGTTTTCTACAACACAAACAGAGCAATATTGCTACGATTCAATAAGAATAAAGAATAGACTCTGAAGGTAGATCAGCAACAGTGTTTAAGCTTCACATGCATAACATCTTTGGTGCTGAAAGAAGAGAAGAGAAAAGGAATAAAAAGAGGAGGATGATTGTCAAGATAGCTCACTACCTATTGTGTCATGCATATGTCCTGGTTCTATCCTGGCCTCCACAGAACCAGAGTTTGCATATTTTAGCATCTTTACTTGTGTCCGTTTCTCTTCTTTTACCTGAAAAATCTGGTGGGAAGTAGTGAATTACTAGCAGTGATAAAAAAAGGGGAAAAGTAGGGGGAAAACTGAATCAAGTAAATAAATGACAGTATAAGCTTGTAATTTTTGAATAAATATAAGTAAATGTCAGAGAAACATCACCTAGCTGAATAATTGAAAACAATTACCTAAGGAAAATGAAAGTATAAATTGAGGAATTATAAGCAACCACTAATTTTTTTTACTATCTTTGTAAAACTATTTTATATTTTAGAATAGGAAAATGCATACTTTTACTTCCAAAGTGATTATACATGTCATTTACAAATGCCTACTACTAATTTGTCAAAATGTGTTTTTTTTTTCCTTTTACACTGAGCCTTTGTATATAGGATTCTATAGCACCAAAGTCTATTAAAATATTTCAAGATAGAGACAGACAAGAAACAGAGGGAGAAACAACATCGCATATTTTCAGAGTTATCTTTTTAAATGTTTTTTTTTAAAATGTCTTTATTGGGGAATTAATGTTTTACATTCAACAGTAAATACAATAGTTTGTACATGCATAACATTCCCCAATCATCAGGATGATAGGTCCTCTATCATCCTTCATGGACCTGTATTCTCCCCACTCACCCACCCAGAGTCTTTTACTTTGGTGTGATATGCCAATTCAATTTCAGATTCTACTTGTGTTTTCTTTTCTGATCTTGTTTTTCAACTTTTGCCTGAGAGTAAGGTCATCCCATATTCATCTTTCTGTTTCTGACTTATTTCACTTAACATGAATTTTTCAAGGTCCATCCAAGATCAGCTGAAAACGGTGAAGTCACCATTTTTTTTTTATAGCTGAGTAGTATTCCATTGTGTATATATACCACAACTTGCTCAACCACTCATCTGTTGTTGGACACCTGGGTTGCTTCCAGGTTTTGGCTATTACAAATTATGCTGCCAAGAACATATGTGTCGGGCTCCTTAGGATATATCCCCAGGAGAGGAATTGTAGCATCATAGGTTAGGTCCATTTCTAGCCTTCTGAGAGTTCTCCAGATTGTTCTCCACAGAGGTTGGACCAATTTACATTCCCACCGGCAGTGAAGGATAGTTCCTTTGACCCCACACCCTCTCCAGGATTGCTGCTGTTACCTTTTCTGATGTATGACATTCTCACAGGAGTGAAGTGGTGTCTCATTGTTGTCTTTATTTGCATTTCTCTGACAATCAGAGACTTGGAGCATTTTTTCATGTGTTTCTCAGCCTTTTGGATCTCTTCTGTGGTGAATATTCTGTCCAAGTCCTCCCCCCATTTTTGGATGGGGTTATTTGTTATCTTGCTGTTGAGTTTGACAAGCTCTTTATATATGTTGGTTATTAAACTCTTGTCTGAGATATGGCATGTAAAGATCTCCCATTCTGTGAGGGATCTCTTGGTTTGGGTAGTGGTTTCTTTTGCTGTACAGAAGCTTTTTAATTTGATGTAGTCCCATAGGTTTATACTTGCCTTAGTCTTCTTTATAATTGGATTCATTTCATTGAAGATGTCTTTAAAATTTATGTGGAAAAGAGCTCTGCCAATATTTTCCTCTAAGTATCTGATAGTTTCTGGTCTAACATCCAATTCCTTGATCCACTTGGAATTTACTTTTGTATTTGGTGAAATACAGTGGTTCAGTTTCATTCTTCTGCATATTTCAACCCATTGTTTCCAACACCATTTTTTTTGAAGAGACTCTGCTTTCCCCATTTAATAGTCTGGGCACCTTTGTCAAAGATTAGATGTCTATCTATAGGTGTGGGGCCTCACTTCTGGGCTCTCAATTCTATTCCACTGGTTAGTGTGTCTATTCATGTTCCAGTACCAAGCAGTTTTGATGACAATAGCCCTATAATACAGTTTGAGATCTGGGAGTGTGATGCCTCTGGTTCTGTTCTTTTTTCTCAAAATTGTTTTGGCAATTCTATGTCTTTTCTGGTTCCAGATAAACATTTGTAGCATTTTTTCTATTCTCCTAAAAAAATGTGGTTGGGATCTTGATGGGGATAGCATTAAATTTGTAGATGGCTCTGGGCAGTATATTCATTTTGATGATGTTAATTCTTCCAACCCATGAACATGGAATATCTTTCCACTTCTTTGTATCTTTTCAATTTCCTTGAATAGTGACTCATAATTTTCAGTATACAAGTCTTTCACTTTTTTAGTTAGATTTACTCCTAGATATTTTATTGTTTTTGTTGCTATAGTAAAAGGAATTGATTTCTGGATTTCAATTTCTTCTAGCTTAGTGTTTGCATAGAGGAATGCCACTGACTTTTGAATGTTAACTTTTTAGCCTGATACCTTACTGTATTGCCTGATGATTTCCAAAAGCTTCTTGCTGGATTCCTTTTCCATGTATACTATCATGTCATCTGCAAATAGGGAGAGTTTGATTTCTTCTCTTCCAATCTGTATCCCTTTAATTCCTTGCTCCTGCCTGATTGCTATGGCAAGAGCTTCCAACACTATTTTGAATAGTAATGGTGATAGTGGGCAGCCCTGTCTAGTACCTGATCTGAGTGGAAATGCTTCCAGTTTTTCACCATTGAGTATGATGTTGGCTGTATTTTTGCTGTATATAGACTCCACTATCTTCAGGAATTTTCCATCTATTCCCATTTTTTGTAGTGTTTTGATCATAGAGGGATGTTGTATTTTGTCAAAGGCTTTCTCTGCATCTATTGATATGACCATGTGGTTTTTGGTCTTGCTTTTGTTGATGTGGTGAATCACATTGATTGATTTATGTATATTACACCAAACTTGCATGGCTGGGATAAACCCCACTTGGTCATGATGAACAATCTTTTTGATATACTGCTGTATCCGGTTGGCTAGAATTTTGTTCAATATTTTCACATCTATGTTCATCAAAGATATTGGTCTGTAGTTTTCTTTTTGGTTGTGTTCCTGTCTGCTTTTGCTATCAGAGTAATGTTGGCTTCACAGACACTGGCAGGGAGTATTCCAGTGTCTTCAATCTTCTGGAAGACTTATAAAATTAGAGGTATTAGTTCTTCTTTGAAGGTTTTGTCAAATTCATTTGTAAAACCATCTGGTCCAGGACTTTCATTTTTGGGGAGATTTTTGATAACTGTTTCAATTTCATTAGCTGTGATGGGCCTGTTCATGTTATCCACTTCCTCTTTACTTAGTTTTGGAAGTTGGTAGGTATCTAGGAAATCATCCATTTCTTCCATGTTCTTTAGCTTGGTGGCATATAGTTGTTCATAGAAGCCTCACATGATATGCTGAATTTCTGCAGTGTCTGTTGTGATAACTCCTTTTTCATTTAGTATCCAATTTATTTGGGTCTTCTCCCTTTTTTGTTTTGTGAGTCTGGCTAAAGGTTTGTCGATTTTGTTTACTCTTTCGAAGAACCAACATTTACTTTCATTGATCTTTTGTATGGTTTTCTTATTCTCAATGTTATTTATTTCTGCCCTAACTTTAGTGATTTCTGTCCTTCTGGTTGCTTTTAGGTTCCTTTGTTCTTCTTCTTCTAGGTCTTTAAGATGTGTAATGAGTCTGTTTATTTGTGCTTTTTCTTATTTCCTAAAGTATGCTTGTATAGCTATGAACTTCCCTCTTAGTACTGCCTTAGTTGTGTCCCAAATATTTTGATACCTTGTGTCTTCATGTTCATTGAAGTCTTGAAACATTTTGATTTCTTCCTTTATTTCCTCTTTGACCCAGAAGTTGTTAAGAAGTGTACTGTTGAGCTTCCATATTTTGGGACTGTTACTAATTTTCAGAGTTCTCTTAATGCATCTTCCCCTTGGTATCATGATGCTTGGGTTTGAAGCAGCAGTTTCAAACATGGCAAGTTTCACTTCCTACCAGATAATCTGTATCCCGCTCTGAAAATAATGAATTCTATAATAGGGCAACATGATCAAGATAATTCTTTATTAAAATAAAAATTATTGTACCAGGGCCTGAATATCTTATAGAATTTTGTTGTTAGTGGTTATGCATTTAAGATGGATTTAAGTTTCACTTTAGACAACCTACTCTTCATATCTGGATATCTAGACATAAGAATGAACTATTAGGCAGACTGGGAAGTAGTGCAGCGTGTTAAGCCCACGTGGTTCAAAGCGCAAGGAGCAGTGGAAGGATCCTGGTTCCAGCCCCCGGCTCTCCACCTGCAGGGGAGTCCCTTCACAGGTGGTAAAGCAGGTCTGCAGGAGTCTGTCTTTCTCTCCCCTCTCTGTCTTCCCCTCTTCTCTCCATTTCTCTCTATCTTATCTAATAATGACAACAATAACTACAACAACAACAAAAGACAAGGGTAACAAAAGGGAAAATAAATGTAAAAAAAATTAACTATTGAATTTAAAAACATAAATGCTGAGGAGTGGTCCAATTTAAGTGAACAGAATAATTTCTAGTTGTTTCTAGAGAACTATAAATTTAGTGTTTGTTTTTACCACATTATTTTCCAAATTACAATACAGAATCTGATGAATATGACTTTAGCACTTTTACTTACTATTCCAAGTAGTAAGATAATCATTTTCATTTGATAATGAAGCACTTTGCTTTTATGCTATTTTTCAAGGAAGAGAGAAATAATAGTATTTATTGCTAACCAAGTACAATAATATGCACATTATTTTTCTTTGATAATCATACTATTATGTAAACTATGACTTAATGCAGATGAGAGTATGGGATTTAATTTAGTAATAGATCATATTTATGCTGCCATGTTGATGTGAATTTAGAATGCAAAGGTTTTTTAAAAATATTTATTTATTCCCTTTTGTTGCCCTTGTTTTATTGTTGTAGTTATTATTGTTGTTGTTATTGATGTCATCGTTGTTGAATAGGACAGTGAGAAATGGATAGAGGAGGGGAAGACAGAGAAGGGCAGAGAAAGACAGACACCTGCAGACCTGCTTCACCCCTTGTGAAGTGACTCCCCTGCAGGTGGGTAGTCGGGGGCTTGAACCAGGATCCTTAAGCTTTGCGCCACTGAGAATGGGAAGTTTTTATAGAATTTTGTTGTATCATGAATTATATATGCTTTGCTTATCTTTTTAAATTTACAATAAATTCCTGAAATAAAATTGCATTAAGAAATTATCTCTAGTGGTCTGGGAGGTGATGCAGGGGTAAAGCTTTGGACTCTCAAGCATGAGGTCCTGAGTTCGATCCCTGGCAGCACATGTGCCAGAGTGATGTCTGGTTCTTTCTTTCTTCTCCTATCTTTCTCATAAATAAATAAAATCCTAAAAAAATATCTCTAGATATTAAAAAATGAATGTCTAAAAATAGTGGCAAAATAATACGATTTTTGAAGATAATAGCATTCTTAACATTTTTCTTCCTATTCTGTGTTCTCTGCTTCTTTTTTCTCATAGATTTTCCCCCCACATTCCTTCTTGTCTTTATTACTACTAGTGCTTTTTTTTTTTTTTAACAATATTAGTATTAGAAATTTTACTGTCACTATGTTCTTAAAATCTCAAAATAGAGGTGGACAAGCTAAATCTTTAGTCTGATTTTTTTGATTCATTCACTTCGTCTCATGAATTTCAAATAGTAATATATTAAATGACTGTACAGTAAACATTTTTATTCAGTCATTTAATATATTACTATTTGAAATTCATGAGACGAAGTGAATGAATCAAAATGCATTTTCAGTTTTCATCACATATAAATTAACATAAGGGCAATTTATTTTGAATAAAATGACCTTTTTCAAAACAACTAATTCATTTTAATTATAGAATATTTCTTTAGGCTGAATTTTTAAATTTAGTCTATATAAGCTAGTTATAATAGTGACATTAGGAAACAACATACATACATTTACATACTAAAATTACTGTAATTATTTCTACTACATTTATACAATTTTAAAGTATATTTTATTAACTAGATCTTAGTGATTGTTTAAAGGTCTAAACTGAAATTGTCTTTGGATTTGAGTTGTAACATGTGTGCAATCAGGTGTGCCATCAACTGGTCCTGTTGGAATTGAGTTATACAAACTAAGGTAAAAACCATCCAGAAATGAGTATTCCCAATTCCATGTAAGACCTTATTAAAGAAAAAAATAGAAATACCAGTAGTTTCATGGTTTTCAGTTTTTTGAGAATTCACATTTTGCATTACAATTCTTTTTTTTTTTTTTCCCCTCCAGGGTTATTGCTGGGCTCGGTGCCTGCACCATGAATCCACCACTCCTGCAGGCCATTTTTTCCCTCTTTTTGTTGCCCTTGTTGTTGTAGCCTTGCTGTGGTCATTATTATTGCCATTGTTGATGTTGCTCATTGTTGGATAGGACAGAGATAAATGGAGAGAGGAGGGGAAGACAGAGAGGGGGAGAGAAAGATAGACACCTGCAGACCTGCTTCACCACTGGGGAAGCGACCCACCTGCAGGTAGGGAGCTGAGGGCTTGAACCTGGATTCTTGAGGAGATCCTTGCCCTTCGCTCCATGTGCGCTTAACCTGCTCGCTACCGCCCAGCCCCTCACTTTTCTTTCTTTCTTTTTTTGGATAGAACAGAGAGAAATTTAGATGGGAGGGAGAAGTAGAGAGAGGGAGAGAAACATAAATACCTTCAGAGCTGCTTCACTGCTTCCGAAGCAACCTCTCTGTAGGTTGATAATGATAAGCCAGGGGTTCCAACCAGGATCTTGTGGGGTCCAGTGTGCTTCCTACTATGTGCACTTAATCCAGTGTGTCATTGCCTGGCCTCCAGGTTCATGAGTTTAACACTTTAGTAACTACTCAAATTTACATTAATGAACACAATTTTTACGTTTTCCATGTAAGTAAACACATATGATGTTATTTTGTGTGTTACAAATTTCATGACTGTGGACTGTTTAAACCCCAGCATTTTTAGGAATAAATTTCAGGATCATTATGGGGTGCAGGAGGTGGGAGGTCTGGTTTCTGTAATTGCTTCCCCACTGAATATGAGTGTTGAAAGGTCGATCCATAGTCCCAGCCTGTCTCTCTCTTTTCCTAGTGGGGTGGGGTTCTGGGGAAGTGGGGGATCCAGGACACATTGGTGGGGTTGTCTGCCCAGGGAAGTCCCATTGGCATCATGGTAGCATCTGGGACTGGTGGCTGAAAGAAGAATTAACATGTAAAGACAAACAAATTGTTGACTAATCATGAACCTAAAGGCTAAAATATTGCAGATGAAGATTTAGGGGACCTCCGTTTTGAAGATAGTTAGTAGGCCAATTTTAGTTATCTTCTAAAGGACCCATGGCTATGCTAGTTTTTGTTTTTTCTGAGCCTGATCTCTGACATGGTGGATCCAAGTTATTGTCTGGGGAGATGATGTAATGGCTGGGAAAAAGGGCCAGAAAGCTGGGAAGAGAGTAGCTCCCAAATATGGGAAAGGGGTATGAATATTGTTGACTATAAGCCCCATCAATTTAATCTGGGGCCCGTATTTTGCTTAGGAGCTCTTTTTTTTTAAAATTTAAATGAATAAGACCAAAGCTCTGTTCCATCATTAATGATGTTCTCTGTGCTTGTTGTGTTTCTTATTTTTGTGGGCTTCCAGAGATCAAACCCAGAGCCTTATTCTATTACTGAGCTACCTCCTTAACCATAACACAATTTTTTTCATAGCAAGTTTCCTTTTTTTGATTATTTTATTTTATTTTTTAAAATTTATTTATTTATAAAATGGAAATACTGAAAAGACCATAGGATAAGAGGGGTACAATTCCCACCACCAGAGCTCTGTATATCCCATCCCCTCCCTTGATAGTTTTCCTGTTCTTTATCCCTCTGGAAGTATGGAACCAGGCACATCATGGGATGCAGAAGATGATAGGTCTGGCTTCTGTAATTGCTTCTCTGTTGAACATGGGCATTGTCAGGTCAATCCATACTCCCAGCCTGTGTCTCTCTTTCCCTAGTGGGGCTCTAAGGAAGCAGAGCTCCAGGACACATTGGTGGGTCATCTGTCCAAGAAAGTCCAGTTGGCATCATGGTAGCATCTGGAACCTGGTGGCTGAAAAAGAGTTAACATATAAGCTCTTTGCTTTTTTTTTTTTTTTTTTAAGATTGTATCTATGTATATATTTATTCATTATTTATTTGAGAGAAGAAGAATGAGAGAAATAAACAGCACATCCCTTTGGCACATGAAATGTTGGAAGTCAAACTTGGTGGGGGGCAGGTGGTAGCACATCTATTTGAGTGTTCAAGGACCCATGTTCAAACACCCAGTCTTCATTTGCAAGAGGAAAGCTTTGCAAGTTGTGAAGCAGTACTGCAGGTGTCTCTCTGTCATTCTCTCTCTTCATCTTCCCCTTCCCTCTCGATTTCTGGCTGTTTGTCCAATAAATAAAATAATAAATATAATTAAAATAAAACAAACCAAAAAATGAAATCTAACTTAGGGACTTCATGTTTGCGAGTCACTTCCCCACCTCTCTGGACAGTTCTTTGCTTCCTAAGAACTTCGTAAATGATTCCATGAAACAATATTAGAATGCCATTTAAAAATACTTTATTTATGGAATTTTGGTCCAAAGAAGTGAGATTACACATGTGCAAGTAAGTAAAATTGCACACACCTTCAAAAATCAACATATCATAAATAATACCTTTATGTTTTACACATATATGACTTTGTATCTAATAATAATAAAAGCAAAATTGAACCCTACCATCTTGCAATAAGTGGATTTCCATTATCACTGTACCCCTCACCCCCTCCTTATTTAGAATCCTTCACTCTACATAAGCCAAGTGATAAAGTGGGAGAAAGACAGAGAAATGTCTGTAGCACTGCTTCACCACTTGTGAAGCTTTGCAGGTAGGGACCAAGGGCTTGAACCTAGTTCCTTGTGCACTGTAGTGTGAGCACTTAACCAGTTGTGCCACCGCCTGGCCCCCATCACATATCTTTTTATTGCATTTTAATATACCATAGTGTATATATTTGTAACATACATTACATGTTAATATAGCCTAAGAAAGTGTACAAGTAATCTCTTCACTCATCTAATTACAAATATTCTGATGGTATTTGTTTTATATTTAAAATTGTATTAAATGCATCTTATTGGGAATAAATCTTTAGTATTGCATAATGACTCAACCATAATTAAATATATCAAATACAAACATGTTTATGCAGTTCAAATCACTCAGCTTTTATTATCTTTAAGTAATCTAAAAATATTCTGGAGCTCAAACTAAATTGAACAGTGGAGCCAACCTGTTATGACAATATTAAATCAATCAGGGGATGAATCACAAATTAATCTGTTTACTAAAATTTGAGAAAGCATGAGAAAAACACCGAACATATGCCCACAGACCACTCTGTATATTTACTGACATTTACATTCATCTTATAAGAGAAATATTCTGATTATTAATAAATATCCCTATTAAGAGTATAGACTCTATCCTTTTTTTTTTTTTTTTTGAGGTGTGCTAAAAAGACCAAACATACAATGATGATTCTATCACAGGGAAAAATAGTTTTTGCAAATATCACTAGGACCTCACCAGTAGTTTGTATCAGTACTGTGTACACACCTTCCAGATTTTGGAGTCCAAATGAAGTTCAAGATTAAAAAGTATTTAAGAACCAAATCTGAGACAGAAATCTGTAAATTACATGTTAAACATTATTTTCTTTTGTGTCAGTCTTATTTATCTAATTAGAACAGTCAACTTCTTCAACAATAAACTTGAACAAATAGGTCTTTCTCACTGTCTAAGCTTATTGTTATTATAATGAGTATTATTTTTAACTTTCAAATCACTTGCCACTTAACCCCTTCTAGAAGAACCAATCAAATTAAAGTGCTCTGGATAGAGATTATTTTTTAACGTCATTAAGCACAACATCTTAGAATAATTGAGAAATTAATGAAGGGTACTGGGTTAGGTCTTGGAACACTGGTAAAATACACACATTTTATCATGCATGATGACCCTGGTTTAAGACCCAAACCCCCACCTGCAGTGGGAAAGCTTCACAAGAAATACAACAGTAGCATGGGTGTTTCTCCTTCACTCTGACTCTCTCACCCTCTCTTGTTTTATTTCTCACCCTCTACTCAAAACACAAAGAAAAAAAAAAAGGCTGCTGTTGTTGTGAAGGTACTGAGGTGGTTTAATGCAAAACCATTTGTTAAATCTCTTTTTCAATTTCAGTTAGTTTTCTTGTATCACTTACGACTTGATCCTGGGAAACATTACATTTATTTGTCCATGTTGGGGACTATTTTTGATTAGATAGGGTGTTTTTTTCCACAGTTGTCATCATTACAAAAGATTTTAAAAATAATAAATATGAACATGTAATTTATAGCAGCACACCCTTTGATATGCCAGCAGACTGAAGTTTAGACTGACTTGTTAGTAAAAGTATTCTGTTGTAGATCACATTGTTTAAATTTAGACTACTAAATATAACTTCACAAAGGGTATAAAGATACCACTATGAAAGATCATTTATCCAATAAGATAGAAATGACTCAATTTGTATTTCAATATCTCCAACAGACTACATTATCTGTTTATTTAACTGAAGCAATCATTGGCAGAATCCAATATTATTCATTTAGAATTGTGTTCAACTGCAGAGGAAATAAAGAATAACTTGAAAGCTGCAGTCTTCTCATATACCAGCCTTGTCTATTATCTTTCACCAGCATGTGGCTGAAATTTCCATTTACAGTCCAATTATTGTTTTATTCTCTTTAAAACTTATTCACAAATAAGGATTTAGTCTTTTTACATACCAGTAGTGCCCTAGATACATATTTACAGTGATGGAAAAAAAAACATTATTCAAGATATCTTTGAACAGTAGTCTGTAGTCTCAAAGCTTTCCTATCAGCTACCTTTGACTTTTCTGAGTCACACACAATTTCTGTCTACATATATCATTTATGCTTCCACAGAGATGGTCTTTTTCCTGCTCTGTCTCTTGTGACGTGACATAGTTTCTCTGATATCTGGATTTTACTCTAGGCACCAGGTCTTGTATATGATTGATAGCATTCCTCATGCTGACATCGCTGATCTATTTCTCTCCATATTATTTTCAATTGGACTTAGAACATGGGCGATGCACTTCTAGTATTTCTCTGTAGAAAATTAAAAATTCAGTTGCAACTCATATTCATCATGTAATCATTTTTAGGTAACTCTGCACTCACATGCTCAATGACGAACACAGAAAACAGTTTTTATAAATTATTTTAGATAGGCTGAAATAAAATTTATACAAAAAAGAAAAAAATATTCTCAAGATGCACTCTTCTCAAAAATAAATCTCATACATCAACTTACATACCATATATCGTCTAATACAGTAAAAACGTTTCAGTGTCTTAGTCATGTAGCAGGCTACTTCTGATTATTTTTCAAGGTACATTTGTGAGAGGTCCCTAGATTTCTTTTCCCTTCAAAATAAAGAAAGATAAAAACATAAGCTGAGTATAAGGCACTTAATCTTTTAATGGTATAAATTATTAGATATTTTAAGTAATAGTTTCTGTGCCAGGGAGATGACATAATTGTTGTGCAAAAGACTTTCATTGTAACATGTGTGCTCAATCAGATGCACCACCACCCAGCCCAGCAAAAGACGTTCATGACAGAGGCCCCAAAGTCCAAAATTCAGTCCTAGCACCATCAAAAGCCATAGCCACGTAGTGCATTTGCTAAAACAAATGTAATTTGACTGACAATTTCATCACATTTTTTTTTGCTTCTGATTTTATTGAGTGTATTTTCATATCACACATGACACCTGTTTAGTCACCACAATCCACATCAAGGCTTTATATTCCCCACCCTCTACCCCTCATAACCATCTTAGTTCTTATATTATACAAGAAGCAACTTAGATATCCTTTTTCAAATGAGTTTATTTGTTTTAGTTTTCTATATTCCACATATGAGTGAAAATGTCTGGTGGTTGTCTTTCACCTCTTATTTCACTCAATATTGCAATCTCTAATTCTATTCATTGTGTTCCAAATAATAGCATGGCATCCTTTTTGACTGCAGAGTAGTGTTCCATTACATATATGCTACAACTTCTTTATCCTCTCATGTTATAAGGAAAGAATTTATAAAGGTTTCAAGGAAATGGTACCAAATTGACCTTAGGATAGAATTGCAATCTCAAGTTTACTGTGTCGGATTAATAATTAATATCGTCAGTGTTCTAATTAAAATGGTTTTAAAATTCATTTTGGTTTTTAATCATTAAAATTCCTCTGTGTGCTCTAATGGAGGATCACTGCATACACACTGCCTTTAAATGTGCTGGTATTTGGTTTTGAACTTTTTTCGCCTTTATCAAGTCATCTTGAAAGATTTTATACTGGGAGTCAGGCGGTAGGTAGCACAGTGGGTTAAGCACATGTGGCACAAAGCTCAAGGACCAGCTTAAGGATCCCGGATAAGCCCCTGGTTTCCCACCTGCAGGGGAGTCGCTTCACAAGCGGTGAAGCAGGTCTGCAGGTGTGTTTCTCTACCCCTCCCTGTCTTCTCCTTCTCTGTTCTATCTAACAACAATGACATCAGAAATAATAACTACAACAACAATGAAAAGCAACAAGGACAACAAAACAGAAAATAAATATAAAAAATAGAAATAAAAAAGAGGTTTTATCCCAGTATTTATTTTCCCCTCTGATGATACTAGGTGACTTCACATCCTCATCTGAATATATTTAAGGGAAACAAATAAGAATTTGTCTCACGCCTGGTATATGACTTAATTAAGATCTGGGTTTATAAGTATGAAATCTCTAAGTGGGTCAAGGCATTGAGTGTGCCAGAGTTAAGCAGTGCTCCTGACCAGATCAAACCAAACCGAACCAAACCAAATCAAACCAAACCAGACCAATCTGTCAGTCCCTAAATGATAGTTTCTAATGCCGTTTCTCTATGATTTATCTTAAACAAATTATTTCATTTTAATTACTCACTTATATCAGATTTGACCTGAACATACATTATTGTGTGCTTTCCTGTTGCACTTTTCTTCAACTTCAGTAGATAATCTAATTTTGAACTTCTGAGCACTCTTCAACTCTATTTCCTATGGATATCCTTCTTCCTGTGTTATTTCCTACTTTGTTATACTAGTTTCTTTAAAATATATAAGATAAAATCAGGAGTAAGGAGAGATGAGAAGAATGTGTAATAAGAGAAGGTGAGAGCAATGAAGCTTGGACTAGTGAGATAACCTACTTGAGAACATTCCTGCTTTGTCTTGAGAGTGAGTCAAGTTTAAGCCCCATAACACTGGGGGTCACTTTGATGCTGTGGTTTCTCTCCTCTCCTCTTCCTCATTATCTTTCACTTTTTCTATGTGAAAATGCTGTTGTGGACCATTGAAGCCTCAACTTCAGAAAAAAATAGTCATGATGAAACAGTAAATCTGGAGAATTTTGAGATGAGAGTAGCTTAGATAGATATGCTCTATAAGAAAAGATGGAAGAAAAAAAATAAGTGAAATAAATTAAGCCATACTTTACTCAAAATTTTGTCACTTGAGTGAGACAAAAGTTTAATACACTATGCAGGGTAAAATAAAATTCTTGAAAACAATAGAGAATTACATATAATAGTACTTTTATATAAAGGGAACTCACCTAGATTGACAGTTCTGTTCTTATAATTGTTTTTATTACTATCCTAATCTTATTAGGATTATAAAAAGGAATTTTTCATAATTTATATAAATCTACATAATTTTTTCTTTTTAAAAAATATTTATTTATTCCTTTTTGTTGCCCTTGTTTTATTGTTGTAGTTATTATTATTGTTGTTATTAATGTCCTTGTTGTTGGATAGGACACAGAGAGAAATGGAGAGAGGAGGGGAAGAGAGGGTAGAGAAAGATAGTCACCTGCAGACCTGCTTCACCGCTTGTGAAGCAACTCTCCTGCAGGTGGGGAGCTGGGGGCTCGAACTGGAGTTCTACGCCAGTCCTTGCACTTTGCGCCACCTGTGCTACTGCCCGACTCCCAAATCTACATAATTTTTTTAATAAACTCAAGATACAAATTATCAATTATATTTACTATATTTGCTTTAAATCAATTTGGTCATAGCTGCTCAAATTTCAAGTTGTCAAATATCCTAGATATTTGTTTCATTAATTATTTAAAACTTACTCTGAAGTCAAGACATAGGCTTCTTGTATAAAGAAAAAGTTATGAATTTAAATAGTTGCAGATATAGATCAAATATGTGACAGAGATGAAGTTAAATAAGTAAGTTTCCTCTGTTTTTCTCGAACTTATTATTATTAGTGATTTAATGACAGTTGGCAATATTATATTTCAGTGATATACCTCTATGCTGCAGCCACCACTAATGTTCTGTAACCTCCTCCTACCCTCGATGACAACCATCATAGTTTTCACAAAGCCTTTGAAATAGTTTGACTATTTTTTGCAAGTTATTGTGTTTCAGTTGTCTTTATCCCAATATGAGAAAAACCATCTGGTAGAAAAATCAAATAAAATTTGAACAAAATCCAGCTCTAATTAAACCAAGAGACAATGTTCTTCCTAACATAGCAACATGTGCTAATGGTAATGGTGTGTATACATATACATGACTGAGGTTTACTTAAATTTCTTCAGGCTGTCTCTGTCTCCATATGACTTCTATAGAAATTTTTCAGTTTATGAGATTTTTTCTTTTCTTTCTTTTTTTTTTTTTTTGCCTCCAGGGTTATCATTGGGGATCAGTGCCTGCACTATGAATCCACTGCTACTGGAGGCCATTTTCCCCATTTTGTTGACCTTGTTGTAGTTATTGTTATTGTTGTCATAGCTGTTGTTATTGTTGGATAGGATAGAGAGAAATTGAGAGAGGAGGGGAAGACAGAGAGGAGGGGAGAAAAAATAGACACCTGCAGACCTGCTTCACAGCTTGCAAAGTGAAGCGACCCCCTGCAGGTGCAGGTGGGGATCCTTACTTTAGTCGCTTAGTCCTCCTTGCGCTTTGCGCCCTATGTGCTTAACCCATTGCGCTACTGCCCAGCTCCCTATGGGATGCTTTCTTCATTATTTAATTGGTCACCTTCTTTATTTTCAATTCTTCCCCAAATCACCAAAATAGGACCATATAATTATAGCAAGCACAAATATACAAAATACAAAAAATATTGAGAACCCCTCCACCAATCATAAATTTTATTATAGATGTACTTATTGCGGCCCTATTGCTACCTGGCAGTTATTATTGGTTACTTTTACAACAAGACTAGAGTCTGATTTTTTTTTCTTTTGCATGCAACCATATTTCTGTCCCCTCCCCTCCAAACCCACTGAAAAATATATGTCCAAGAGTGTGACTCTCTCTTCTTCCTCATTTATAATTCTTGGGCTTTCCTGAATCTTCTACTCCTTGTTAATGCCATTCTAGTCCTGTTCTGTTTTCTATGCAGCGTCAGATGAATGTTTCTCATTACAGATGTTAAAGTGTCCAAATCTTTCCTTTCTACATTGCCAGGCAAATAACAGTCTGTGGGCAGAGTTCAGAAAAACAGGATTCTTTTCTCATGTTTTTGACAAAAAAAAAAAGATGTCATAAAAAACAGGAGGAAAGGTTAGTGTTCATATTCTTAGCAGAAAATGCACTGTTTTGATCAGAATGCTGTCTCAAATAGTTGCTACATTAGCAGATCCAGGACCATTTGGAATACTCTAGGTGACTATAAACTAGAGTTCTATAAGCAGCTAAGAAATCATTCTGCTTCAGGTCAGAATGAAAATATTTTCTGTACAGATGATCAGAATGTAGAATACCTATGTATTATATCCAGAGAAAATATTTGACAGATGGCACTAAACAAGTGTTGGAAAGCTAAGATGGAGCAAAAAAGAAATATTACTATATTTCTCTATCTCTAAATTGATAGGTAATAGAAATTTTCATGTTTAGTTCTCTCTCTGTCTCTCTCTCTCTCTCCCTCCCTCTCTCTCTCTCTCTCTCTCTGTCTCTCTCTCTCTCTGTCTCTCTCTCTCTCTCTCTCTCTCTCTCTATATATATATATATATATATATATATATATATATATATATATAGTATATAGTCTCCAGGGTTATTGGCTCGGTGCCTGCACTACGAATCCACTGCTCCTAGAGGCGATTTTTTCCCCTTCATTACCCTGGTTGTTTTACCATTGTTGTGGTCATTATAACAATTGTTATTGATGTCATTGTTGGATAGGACAGAGAAAAGTAGAGAGAGGAGGGGAAGACAAAGAGGGGGAGAGAAAGACAGACACCTGCCGACCTGCCTCACTGCCTGTGAGGCGACTCCCCTGCAGGTGGGAAGCCGGGGGCTCAAACCGGGATCCTTCGGCAGGTCCTTACTCTTTGTGCCACTTGTGTTTAACCCACTGTTCTACTGTCCAAAACCCCTCTCAATACTTTAATATATGTTAAAATAGCTCCCTAAATTAGGTTGTCTCTGTTTGAAATATATTGGGTGATACATGTTTTCTTGATTTACACTATTACAGAGTCAAATAAGTATATGTGTTATTAATAAGTTGTGTGTGTGTACATCTGTTTTTCTATGTGTACGGTTATCCTCAAAATATGCAATTTAGTATAGTCATTCCTATTTTCAATAGTTATCTAGTCATTTTTTATTTAAAGTGTTAACTATTTTCAATAAGGTTAGGACTGTGTAGTCTTTATAATTAGTAGCATATAGGGTGTACTTAATATGTATACAAAGTCGCTCTGAAACTTGAAATACTATTTTTTCAATATATTGTCAATGAATTCTGTGGAGTGTGTGTGTGTGTGTTCACTGTGGATTTTTGCTATTTTAACTTTTCAAATTATAACATATCCAAAATTTACAACTATATCCTCAAAGCACATTAATAACACAGTATCACACATTATTATCTACCTCCTGTGTTCTTTTTTTCACTCGTACTTACTAAGATACTACGTAAAACAATATTTTACTGTTTACTAAGAGTTCTAATAGGTGATTATATATATATATATATATATATATATATATATATATAGAGAGAGAGAGAGAGAGAGAGAGAGAGAGAGAGAGAGAGAGAGCCATAACTTTGATATGGGAGAACAATATTGGATTAAAAATAATAAGCCTCTAGAAATACAGTTGATATAGAACATAATAAATACAAGCAATTATTTGCTTTGTGTGTCCAAAATGTCTCCAGTCTGTGTGCCAGAGAGTAATAATTATTTTATTTTGCTCTGTTTATTGGTGACAGACACTTCATTTCAGAGAAACAGGCAATTTATAACAATGATGCACTTTTTACTATTAAAATTATTTATCTGTTAATAGTCATTAGATGGGAATGTGAGAGAATGGTTCCTGAAATACTTAAATGGGGAATATTTAAACCTTTCAGAAATGATATTAAAGACTATTATTGAAGACAGTGGGAATAGGCACTATCTCCATGGGATTAATCACTGGGTTTAAATTGGTTTAAACTGGGTTTAAATTGGACAAGTTCATTTCCAAAAACACTGATTTTAGTAGATTATCCCTGAACCCACAGTAATCATAACCCAGAATGGAGGTGGAGAATGTCATGTCCATGGGCCGTATGTAGCCAGTGAAATTATTTGCCTGGCCATATCAAGGCAACCACAGGTGGGACTTGAAATTCACTAAATATTGGAGCTTTTTTCATAGCAACATTAAGTGTTAATTTTTAAGTTGATAATTTTATATGGCTGGTGAATGATGTCATAAATATTGAGATAACCCTCAGCAAAAAAAAGAGTTCCTTACTCTTGACCTAGGATAATTATATTATTTGTTTTGTAGCTTATTGAAATTATTACTCCTTTCATTTTGTTATATGTCATACATACACTTATTTTGAAAACTTTGAAATGCTCCATGCATTTAATTTTATCAGGAGTAAATTCATGCTCAAACCATGAGGACTGCTGGCTGTTTTCCTAAGTAATGTCATATTTCATGTTCTGAAATTACTTCTAGGGATACTATCCATTGACATGTTTTGAAGGGAACAATGTTTAATCTTGTCACCTCTCTAGCATTTGAACATCTTTTAAACAGTTTAGCCACTCTATCTCCTTCCTCACACTATTTTAATGATGGGAAAGTGATCATATCGTCATGACTGATTTTTTTTTCATTTTGTAGAGTAATTATTCATTGTTTTGTTTTTATTTTTGCCTACAGTCACTCTTTGACAGACAATATTTTTAATTTTCTTATGGGGGTGACTGATTTAAAGATAGTTTTTATCACATGAGTACAGTTTCTCCTCCCTCCATAGTATCTGTCCAGGCACCATTCCCACCACCAACTGTAGTATTCCTCCATTACTATACACTTTTTTCCCATGTCCTCTTAAACCCTCTCCAACCTTCCATTTTCCAAGTTTTTGGTTCTGCTGCAATAGAGCACAACTAATTCAGGTTTCAACTTTTTTTTTCTTGTTTCCTTTTCTTTGTTTCTTTACTTCCATTTACGAATAGTTCATTTGGCATTGCCCTTCTCCTTCTGGTTCATGTCATTCAACAGGATTCTTTGAAGTTCCACGTGAGGTGTAACCAAAGAGAAGATTTTGTTATTTCATGCAGCTGAGTAATGTTTCATTATGTACATGTACCGCACTTAAAACATAATTTATTTATTGTTGGATAGAAACAGAGAGAAATTGAGAGGGGAGAGGGAAATAGGGAGGAAAAGAGACAGAGAGACACCTGTGGCTCTACTTCACCACATGTGAAGCTTTCCCTCTACAGATGAATATTAGGGGCTTGAACCTGGATACTTGCACACTGCAATATGTGTGCTTTATGAAGTGTAGCACTGTCTGGCCCCAGAAAGACATAGCCAGCCTGCTTAACCACTTGCAAATCTTTCCCCTTGCAAGTGGAAGCAGGAGCTCAACCCAGAGCCTTGCACATTATAACATGTGCATTCAATCAGGTGTGCCACCACCTGGCCCCCCACCACACTTTCTTAACTGGTGATCCATCACTGGGTATTTGGGTTGTTCCCAAAATCGGGATACAAAAAATATTGCTGCTATAAACCTGGTTATACATATAACAAAGTATGTATTTTGTTGTTGTTCTCTGGGTAAATTACTAAGAGAGGGGTTGCCATATCATTTAATATGTCCATTCTAATGTTCTTAGAAGTTTCCCTATTGTTTTCCACAGGGTTTGAACCAATTTGCCTTCCTGCCAAGAGTGTAGAAGGATTCTTTTTCTCCCACATCCTTTTCAGTACTGCTTGATTTTTATAAAGACAACAATTTTATGTTTCGCCCATCATAGCTATTATTTCAAATGGCATCTCACAGTTCTAGCATATAGTGACATTAGGGTCAATGTAGGTCAATGTCGTTCCAGTCAGAAAGTCAGTGAATAACTTTATTCACATCATGAGTGTGCCTGTACACTTGCCTTCCTTCTTCATTGATTCAACAACTTACAAAAAAAAAAAAAAGCTGCATTATTAGGTAATTGGAAAACACTTGTTTTGCCTTCATTTTTCATCAGACTTCTTTTCTACAGTAGGGACATTCATCCAGTCCCTGTAAATACCTTTAAAGGCTCACTTAGACCTTTGCAGAAGTTTTGTTTACTTTATTATTTTTATTTATTTGTTTATTTGATTTAACAATGAGCGACAAGACAGTAAGATAAAAGGGGTACAATTCCACACAGTTCCCATCACCAGAGTTCCATATTCCATCCACTATTGGAAGCTTTCTAATTCTTTATCCCTCTGGGAGTATGGACTCAGGATCATTATAGGGTGCAGTGCAGAAGGTGGATGGTCTGGCTTCTGTAATTGCTTTTCTGCTGGGCTTGGTTGTTGGCAGGTTGATCCATACTCCCAGCCTATTTCTATCTTTCCCTAGTGGGGCAGGGCTCTAGAGAGGTGGGGTTCTAGGACACATTAGTGAGGTCATCTGTCCAGGGAAGTCAGGTTGGCATCATGGTAGCATCTGTAACTTGGTGGCTGACAAACATTAAGATATAAAGCAGAACAGATTGTTTAATAATCAAGAACGTAAATTCTAGAATATAGCAGATGAGATTTGGGGTCTCCATTTTGAAAACAGCTCGTAGGTCTAATTTAGGTATATTCCAAGGGACCCATGACTTTGGTTTCTTTATTCTGCAAAGGCCAAATTCTGAGCTACCACTGCTGGCTCCTTTACCCCACACCAGGCAATAAATACCTCAGCCCTAGCCATTTACAGTGCTATCCTAGCTTTTGCTTTGTTCTCAGTATCACTTCAACTACTTCATTATTAGTTTCATACTTTGTCATTTCATATTTTAAAAAGAAGGAATAATCAATCAAAGTAAACCTATTGACACATTTTGTTTTCTGGAAATGACTTACTTTGAATTTTCAAACTTTAGTTTGAAAAAAAAACTTAGTATAATTTAAGTCATTGAGTTATTCATTACATTCAGCAGCAAGCTGTAGATGAGTCAGAAATCAAGCTGACATTTGAAACATGCAGTTATTCTGGCCTCCGGAGGACAAACAGGGCTGACACAGCACCTGGGACCATCTGCTGTGTGGTCAAGAGAAAGACACAACAGCAATAATTAAGGTTAATGATAGAAGTCAAGTTTCTCAAAGATAATTAGGAATATGCAACAGAAGTAAGGGACAAAAGATAATAAAGGGGAGAGAAGTCTCTATGCTTCAATAATACAGACACCAAGATAGTTTGCTGGCCCATCTTCAGTCATGAAACTACTGCTGTGCTATCAAATGTGCCTGATCTGTGAGGTATTGTAATATATAAATACACAAGGTCAAAATAACAATAGCCGACTGCCTTAAGGCTCTTCTACTCCTGGAACTTTTTTTTTTTCACTATTATTTTGTGCTCAATAGGCTTCTTTTTATAGTGCCCTAGTTTAGGCAATTCATTTCAAGTAAACATTCATCAGAGTATAATGCTTTCAATATATTCTTGTCAGCAGAATATTTTTTTACATTTATAGAATTAAAAAATATTAATGATTCAATAATTATTGACAGTATTGTAGGATAATAGGGGTATAATTCCCACCACCAGAGTTTCACATACCATGCACTCCATAGGGAACTTCCCTATTCTTTATCCCTCTGGGAATATGGACCAAAGACCTTGATTGGGTGAAGAAGGTAGGACTTCTGGTTTCTAAATCTTTTTTAAACTGGTCTTGTTTTACTCACTGTTTTTCTGATTTGTAAATGCCTGCCACAAAGTTAGAAACCATTACTGGGGGGAAAAAAGCAATCTGGAAATATTTTAAGATTGAATCAGTGAAAGTTATTCAATATTTTCAATTTCTATGCTTACTTTAAACAACATTGTGTTAATATGGATTTCTTTGGGATTCAATTTCATGTTTGAAATAATTACAAAGACAATTTTCAGCACATTGATCTCTAGAATAAAATACCTGCAGGTGGAAAATTTTCACCCAATCAAGGTCTTTATCCAGTAATAAAATGCTTTATCCAGTAAAGAATCTATCACAGGTCTGGCAGCCAAAAATTGCAAAATCAAGACTGTACATGGATCATACTCCCTCTAACCCTGAATGTAATGCTTTGTTGTTGTTGTTGTTATTTAGGGGTGGGGGTTAATGGTTTACAATAGAGTTGTTGACACATGTGTACAATTTCTCATCTCATCATGAAAGGTGTCCATATAACACCCTCGTCCCCAACCTAGGTCTTTTCCCACCATCATGCACCAGGACTCCAGCCATTACCCCCCCCCCCCCGCCCCCATAAACACACACACACCCCCCCTCTCGGGCACCTCTGTGTCCCCTTCCTCAGAATCTTTTTCTTTGATGCAAATATCAAACTAGTTCAAGTTTTACTTTGTGCTTTCCTTCCTTTCTTATTTCTCTGCCTACAATTGAGACCATTGTTCATTCTTCCTTCTCTTTTTGGCATATCTCAGTAAATATGATTCCTTCAATTACCATCCAAGATATAGTGAAGAAGGTGACTTCATCAAACATAATAGCTAACTAGTATTCCAGATCTTTTTAGCCACACATCTATTGTTGGACACCTAAGTTTTTTCCAAGTTTGGGCTACTACAAAATCTCTTTGGATAGGTGTGTTTAATTTCTTAGGATATATCGCCAGGAGAGGAATTGCTTGGCAGCAGGGTAGGTCCATTTCTAGCATTCTGAAAATTCTCAAGACTGTTCTGACAGGGATTGGACTGATTTTTTCCCATTTTGTTGCCTTTATTGTTGTTGTTATTGTTCCCATTGCTGCTGTTGTTGTTGAATAGGGCAGAGAGAAATGGAGAGAGGAGGGCAAGACAGAGAGAGGGAGAGAAAGACACATGCACTTGCTTCACCGCCTGTGAAAAGACCCGCCTGAAGGCGGGAAGCCAGGGGCTTGAACCAGGATCCTTGAGCTGGTCCTTGCCCTTGGCACTATGTGAGCTTAACCCACTGCTACCACCAGGCCCCTGGACTGAATTTCTTTCTTTTTTTCTTTTTTGCCTCCTGGGTTATTGCTGGGACTCGATGCCTGAACCACTGCTGCTGGAAACCATTTTTTTCCCTTTGGTTGCCTTTGTTTTATCATTGTGGTTATTATTGTTGTTGTTTTTGTTGCTGCTGTTGGATAGGACAGAGAGAAATCGAGAGAGGAGGGGTGACAGAGATGGGGAGAGAAAGATAGATACCTGCAGACCTGCTTCACCACCTATGAAGCGACTCCCCTGTGGACTGATTTTTATTTACATTCCCACTAGAAGTGCAGATCCTTGTAGCCCCTCAACATTTATTGTTACTGCCTACTGTCAGTGTTTTAACCCTTCAAATCTTAACTATTTGCATTCTTGTCAGGTTTATGTTTCCATTCTGTAGTACTTTTGTTCCTTATCTATTTGTAATGTCATTGTTCTTGAAAGTAAAGCTGAGTGTCCAGAATTAAGCCTTTTTCCCGTATATTTTCACTATCCTTTGAGATTTTTCCTGGAAACCCTTTTGGATAAATCAGTTTTAATGTATTACCTCAAACATTGTCTCTGAAGACTTCACTGTAAGACAGTAAGAATGCCTATCCATATAAGGCAAAGATGACAAAAATTGTAAAAGTGAGCACATCTAATTGACTTTCCTTTCTTGAATTATCACTGGTGGATTTACTGTTTCCTGCAGTTCAAATACTAGTGGAAACAATCACAGCAAATGTACCAACTACTCAAATCTGATTGTTAGACTGTTGAGTCATTTATCATAAGAAAAGCACTAATCATGTTACTAGGGGAGATCACTGTAGGTGGTGAATCCCTGAAAACATCTGTACTTTGGTTAGAGTTTGAAAAATTAGAATTTAACTAACAAGAAATAAGTTAATATAACAATGTTAAAAACATCATAATTCGGGAGTCGGGCTGTAACGCAGCGGGTTAAGCGCAGGTGGCGCAAAGCACAAGGACTGGCATAAGGATCCCGGTTTGAACCCCGGCTCCCCACCTGCAGGGGAGTCGCTTCACAGGCGGTGAAGCAGGTCTGCAGGTGTCTATCTTTCTCTCCTCCTCTCTGTCTTCCCCTCCTCTCTCCATTTCTCTCTGTCCTATCCAACAACGACAACAACAATAATAACTACAACAATAAAATAACAAGGGCAACAAAAGGGAATAAATAAATAAAATAAAATATTTTTAAAAATTAAAAAAAACAAAAAACATCATAATTCACTTTGAAATAATGATCATAAACCATCATGTAACTAGTAACATAATGTCAATAATTTTTATTTTTGCATTTTCATATGTTTCTTCAGGATAGAACTTGCAGAGAGTCATATAATTATCTGACAGCCTCTAGTTGCAACATCTGTGCCAAGGTCATGCATATGTAATATTTTCAATGACATAACATAGACTGGGTACTAAACTCAAGATCATTTCCATTCAGACTAGGCACTGGATCTTCCACTAATACAACTTGTTTGGCTCAAGTTCCACCACTCCCCTAGTTCAATAATTCTCAGAGATTAATTTCAGTGTAAAGATCATTGTACTAATTATCTTCCATCTTCTGCTGATAGGTTGCTAACCAGCATTATACTCTAAAAGCTTGCCTTATCTAACTTTAAAATATATATATAAAATGGAAATATTGACAAAACTACAGGATAAGAGGGGTACATTTCCACACAATGCCTACCCCTAGAGCTTCATATCCAATCCCCTCCTTTAATAGCTTCCCTATTCTTTATCCCTCTGGGAGTATGGACCCTTAGGTTCATGATTAGTCAACAATTTGTTCTGCTTTATATCTTAGCTCTTTTTTCAGCCACTAGGTTCCAGATGATACCATGATGCCAACCTGACTTCCTTGGGCAGAGGGTCTTATCTAACTTTTACATCTTCCCTTTACCATATTAATCATAGGTATTGGGTTACTCATGGAGCCCAAAGAATCAGATTATTTATTATCAGTTTAATATCATCGAACTTAACCTGTAGGTTTAGTTCCACGTGCAATTAGTGGTTTTCTTCCTCCTGAAGCAGAAAAGCTAAGGCTTAATTGTATAAGGGTATCAAGTATTTGGTGATAATGAATAATTTAATATACTCCGACTAAACATGAATTCAGAAGTTTTGGTTAGACTTCACATTGACATTTTCCTTTAGAAGTCATATTGATAACATATCAATAAGCATATGATAATTAAAAATGAGAAGAATGAATAATTCAACTTGGCGACATGCCTAAATGATTCCTTAGTGAATATTTTGCCTTTACTTGAATGAATACTTATTTAAGTATATAATTTTGAAAAATTTTGGCATAGTTTCAATATTTCCTATGAGAATGTTTCTCTCTCTCTTTATATAGCATTAAGAAAATTTGGTCATAAAACTGGGTCAGTGGTAAAGTATAGGACTTACCTCCTTGAGACCCTAGTTCCTTCCTGGACACCAGAGTGTCTCTTTCCAGAAAGACTCTCTCTTTTTCTTCTTTTCTCTCTTATGAAATAAATAAGCAGATGCATTTTTTAAGAAGATGAATTGTTGGGGATAAGTAGTGGCACACCCTGTTGTGTATACTACCATGTGCGAAGAGTCCTGGGTTCAAGCCCCTAGTTCTCCATTTGTAGTAGGAAAGCTTAACAAGCAGTGAAGCAGTGCTACAGGTGTCTTTCTGCCTCTCTATTCTGCTTCCTTCCCAATTTCTGTTCTTCAAATGAAATTAAAAATATACAAAATAACACCATTGAAATAATTTATTTAAAAAGAGTATAAATTGTTTACAACTCTGGCTATTATAAATAGTCCTGTGATGGAATTTGGAAGACATCAGAGGAAGTTAGACACTGTTTCACTTATCTGAGAGAAAAGCGGGGAAAAAGTATACTTGGAAGTAGTAGTAGGTGTAGGTGTGACTTAGGAACTGAAGGCACACAGATGTTAATAAAATGGACAATAATATATATAGATACAGAGATAGATGATAGGTAGCTAGATAGGTGATAGATAGATATTTAGATGTAGATAGATAGATAGATAGATAGATAGATAGATAGATAGATAGATAGATAGATAGGGTGAGTTAACCCATATCTGTGACCTGGGGATAATGATTACTGTTTCTATTGGAAAGAGAGAGAGAGAGAGAGAAAGGAGAGAGAGAGAGTGTGTGTGTGTATGTGTGTGGTAGGGGGGAGGGGATCCAGAACTCTGGTGGTGAGAATGGTGTGGAATTACACCCCTATTACCTTATAATTTTGTAAATCACTAATAAAAAGACAAAACAAATGCAGTGCTTTGATGAACATTGTCATGCATGACTTTCTTTGGATATGTGTATCTGTGGTCATTGGATAGCTCCCCAGGAGAGAAACTGCCAGATTGTATAGATTGTATGCTTAGTCTATTTTCAATATTATGAAGAATCTCCAGACTGCTTTCAATGGGACTTCACCAAACAAATGTCCAACAATAAATGAGTGGATAAAGAAGTTATGGTTCTGTTTTATAAGAAAAGAGAATTTCTTTCTTTCTTTCTTTTTCTTTTTCTTCTTCTTCTTTTTTTTTTTTTTTGTTTTGTTTTGTTACTGTATGGGTGGGCCTAGAGAGATCATGCTAAGTGAAATCAACCAGGAGAAGGAAAAATACTGGGAAATATTATCCATATTTGGGCATTAGGAAACATAGGAAGAGAAAATACAGGTTTAATTATTTCAGCAGACTCAAGAACTCAAAGTGGGGGGGAGTACAGGGAGGGGTGAAAGAGTAGGGGGTATTCTACCATGGAGGGACAGAAAAATCCCTTAGTTGGTGAGGTGTGCTAACTTCTGTTGGGGGAAGAGGGGGAAATGTGAAAGTAGAACCCTGTGATAAAAAAAAAGTCTTATAAAACAGCATTTCCTCAGCATAAAAGAAAAAAATAATCATAGCAAATGCTTTTTCAGTGGTACTGAAAACTGAAGAAAATCAATCTTCAGAAAGCATTAGACTCCAAGCAATCGCGTTATGTGTGCTAATAAGTTACTTTTTCATATCTCCCATCTTTATAAGGAATTTTATTCTGAACAATAAAATTAACAATAATTTGACTCTGAAGTAACATAGTTAGGTGATTTTAGAAAATTAATATATCATCCATAGGCACCACTTTAGCAAGTCATTTAAAAGCCTAAAAAATTCCCTTTGCTGTTATTATCAGTGTCATGTGGAAATGATTTTATCTCATCTCTTATGTCATAACTCAAGGGAGCACCTTCACACTTGTCAGACAGCTTATTTCAATATATGTCCTTCAAAAAAGTTCAAAAGAGATTTTAGACTATCTTTTCTGTGAAAACTTGTGTAAATATATAGAAGTGTTCTGTGTCTTCTTAGCAAGAGGTCAGATACATTCAACCATGGTTTTTATCAAGAATTAGTTTTATTCTATATTTATCTTTTTATACATTACTTAGGATGTATAGCTTTTCTATATACTGAAATCATCAAAGATTTGTGGATGTGGGTATACAAAGAAAAAAATTCCATATTAGTTTTTGTTATTTATAACACATTTCATAATTTACATTATTAAAGTAAAATATGATCTCATTAGATAAAAGTCTCTACAATTAGAACAGAAGTTTGCATTTTAATTCACTTAATGAAGCTTAACATTGGGAATTATTATCGTTGCCCTATCTTGTTTGCATTTTTTTTCAGAGTTAAATTTTTACTATACGTATCTTACTTTAATGGAGGTTTGAAGTGTTACCTTCTTTTTTAGCAAGGACATTATCTCTACACAGGTTAATAAACATTACTTTTGTTCCTGTAATGTGCTTTTTCAAAATCTATCACTTTCCATTGAATGCATTGATAAATATTTTAGTGTTAGGAATATCCTCTATATGAAATATTTCATATTTTTATCATTTTAACTATCAAAATGGAAAAAAATTATATTTAAGAATTGAAGTCTGTGAACTAAAATGTATAAGAAGCTAGCTAAACTTAAAAAAAATTATTGCCAGGGAGTAGGGCAGTAGTACAGCAGGTTAAGCGCACATGGCACAAAGCACCAGGACCAGCATAAGGATCCCAGTTCAAGGCCCCGGCTCCCCATCTGCAGGGGAGTCGCTTCACAGGTGGTGAAGCAGGTCTGCAGGTGTCTATCTTTCTCTCCCCTCTCTCTGTCTTCCCCTCTTCTCTCCATTTCTCTCTGTCCTATCCAACAACAACAACATCAATAGCAACAACAATAAAATAAGGGCACATAAAGGGAATAAATAAATAAATAAATATTTAAAAAATTATATTGCCAGAAGGGCTATCGTTGGTACTCAGTACCATCCCTAGAAATCTCTGCTCTTGGTGGCCATTTTTACTTTTTACTTTCTATTTTATTTGATAGGACAAAGAGAAATTGATAGAACAGATAAAAAGAGAATAGGGCAGAGAGGTAAAGAGAGAGGGAGGGCTTGACCCTGGGTCCTTTCACATGGTAATATATAGGCTCAACCTGATGGACCATCACCTGGCCCCTGAAAGCTAAACTTTGTTTTGTCATCATTATCTAAATATAAAATGTTCTAGAGGACATGCAGCTTATCTAGGTTTATACCAATTGCAGAAGCCAAGCAAAATCAGACTGATTCACAGGACTTTGTATGTTAAAAACAAATACCAAGAGCAGGGGGTAGATAGTATAATAGTTAATGGTTTGCAGAGAGACCCTCCTTCCTGAGGCTTCAAAGTCCCAGGTTCAATGCCCTGCACCACCAAAACCAGACCTGAGCAGTACTCTGGTCTTTCTTAAAAGGAAGAAAGAAAGAAAGAAAGAAAGAAAGAAAGAAAGAAAGAAAGAAAGAAAGAAAGAAAGAAAGAAAGAAAGAAAGAAAGAAGGTAGGAAAGAAAGGAAGGAAGGAAGGAAGGAAGGAAGGAAGGAAGGAAGGAAGGAAGGAAGGAAGGAAGGAGGAATGGAAGGAAGGAAGGAAGGAAGGAAGGAAGGAAGGAAGGAAGGAAGGAAGGAAGGGAGGGAGAAGGGAGGAAGGGAGGGAGGAAGGAAGGAAGGAAGGAAGATAGATAGTTGTAGGGCTTGGGATAGCGAGATAGCTCAACTGGATAGAGTGCCACCTTTGACCTAGGTTCTATTCTAGTCCCCACTGTACTAAAGAAAGTTTGTTATCTTTGCTTCTTTTCCTTCTGTCTTTCTGTTTCTGTTTCTGTCTAGCTGAAAAAAAAAATTGCCTTTGAGAGATAAAGTGCTGGTGTCAAATATATATATACATAATACAAGTATATTATGCTAGATGAGAAAGAAGAAATTGAATTTAAAGATTTTTACAGTAAAATATAAAATAAACTAATAAGAACAGATCCTACACTTGTTCAGCAGGGAAGCAATTACAGAAACCAATCCTTTCACCTTCTGCATCCTTTGGGTTGTATGTATGACCTTGGGTTCATACTCCCAGGACTTGGGTCCATATTATTTTCCTATTAAAGAATAGGAAAGCTATCAGTGGAGGGAATGGGATATGGAGTTCTGGTGGTGGGAATTGTGTGGAGTTATACCCCTCTTATCCTATGGTTTTGTCAGTGTTTCCTTTTTATAAATAAAAAGAGTAAGAAAAAACATTAAAAAAACCCTCACCTCTCCTCCTTTCTCATTTCTTTCTTTTTAAAAAATATATTTATTTATTCATTTTTAGATAGAGATAGAAACAAATACAGGGGGGAGTCAGAGAAGGAGAGAGACAGAGAGATACCTGCAACTCTGCTTAAACACTTGTATAACTTTCCCCTTGCATGTGGGGACCAGGGATTTGAACCCTGATCTTTGCATACTGTAATGTGTGCACTTAACCTGGGCCACCACTGCCTAACACCTCTACTTCCTTTCTGTTGATAGTCATAGTTGACTATCAACATTTCCTTGTGAATATTATTTTATTTATGAATCATTAACAGAACTTTGATTTCTTTGTTGATATATCAAAATAATATACATTATAATTGTTTATAAGATCCTTAACAGTTATAATAATAAAAGTTCTGTTTTTTCATTTTGGTTCTTATAATATTTGTAAAATTATTCAGAAGACATTTATTTTGAAGACCACGGATTTAATCCAAGATCACCTTGCTTAAATAGTGTCTCTCCACACTCAATTAATTTCATTCCACTTTTGTCCTTTCTCATAATTTTGCTTGTTATGGTTATAACAGTTTCTTCTTATATTCAATCATCTGGGAAATTAAAATTACTTTTTTTCTAGACTTCCTATACATATATGTCTTGCTTTATTTACTAGGATTTCAGAGACTGTTCTGGATTTTAATATACTTTACAAAGAAACATTTATCTATTGCTCTTTTTCATGATGTGTGAAATGGTTTACACACAGAGTTTAAACTTTTATGTTTTTTTTTCATATATTTATGTCAAGGAGTGATTTTCTTATAAAGTTTCATCTTGAATCATAATTAAACAGTTGGTTTAGAATGAATATAAACTTTTTTATGAATAAATGAATAATAAAAAATCATACTGCTTTCGAGGAACTAAATAAAGTCATTAACTACAGTTAGGGTAAACACAGACCATTTCTCAGAGAAAAATAACAATAGAATTCAGATGAATAGTATTTACTTAATTTAATCAGGCACTCCAGAATTCTGCTAGACTTTAAAACTTGCATGCATAGAGCTGGAGGGATAGCATATAGTTGTCCAAAGGATGTTCATGTTTGACTCACCAAAGGTCCTAGCATCATCATAAGCCAAAGCTGAGCAGTGCTCTGGTAAATAAATAAATAAGTAAATATTCTTGCATGTACTCTAATTGAAAGCTAAAGAAAAAAAAAGTCAATTTGATCACAAGAGATAATTACTGTTGTTTTTCCTCTGTATTTGTAGAATAAATAATAGACAACTTTACAAAATCAAATCCAAAATTCAAGTTCATTTACTACCTGAACTCTTATGCATTCTATTTACCATATATTATATATTTTTTATTTTTTTATTTATAAAATTGAAATATTGGGGCCGGGTGGTGGCACACCTCGTTGAGCCCCTGGTCCCCACCTGCAGGGGGAAAGCTTTACAAGTGGTGAAGCAGGGCTGCAGGTGTCTCTTCGTCTCTCTCCCTCTCTATCAACCCCCTCCCTCTTGATTTCTGGCTGTCTCTATCCAATAAATAAAGAAATAAAAACATTAAAAACATTTAAATGGAACTATTGACAAGACTATAGGATAAGAGGGGTACATTTTCATACAATGCCCAACCCCAGAGCTCCATATCCAATCCCCTCCCCTGATAGCGTCTCTATTCTTTATCCCTCTGGGAGTATGGACCCAGGATCATTGTGGGGTACAGAAGGTGGAAGGTCTGCTTCTGTAATTGCTTCTCTGCTGAACATGGGTGTTGAGAAGTCAGTCCATACTCCGAGTCTGTCTCTCTCTTTCCCTAGTGGGACAGGGATCTGGGGAGGCGGAGTTCCAAGACACCTGCTGAGGTCCTTTGCTCAAGGATGTTGGGTTGGCATCATGGTACCATCTGGAACCTGGTGAGATTCCCATGTTGAAATCAGCTTACTTATAAGCTCACACCAGGTGTTGTCTCCAAGCCACTGTCTTCCATGTATTATATTATTTTGTGGCTCCTAATGCTATATCAACGTAGCAATGATTTATAATGTTTTGTTCTGTTTTCTGGGATAGCTACACTTAATAGTATGTGTTAAAACTAAAACTATCAGCCTAAGGATCTCAGTTCCAGCCTCAGGCTCCCTACCTGCAGGGGAGTCGCTTCACAAGCAGTGAAGCAGGTAGGTCTTCAGGTGTCTATCTTTCTCTCCACCTCTCTGTCTTCCCCTCCTATCTCCATTTCTCTCTGTCCTATCCAACAACAACAACAACAATAAAAACAACAAGGGCAACAAAAAGGAAATAAATAAATATTAAAATAATAACCCTAAAACTAGGACTGAACATAACACTGTATTAAAGTATATATACTAAAAATAGTAACACTTACATCATTAGTAACACTTATCTCATTGAATAAGTTGCGAGGTGTTAATAAAGACAGGCATATTTATTTTTTTGAGAGAAAAGGTAATTCCTGTGGGATTCAATAACTTTTAGAAAATGTTTTTATTGATCTGTTGTGGTTGTATCGTCAGGGCTTCATTACTCTAAGTCAACTTTTTCAGTTAGAAAAGAGAGAGAGAGAAAGGAAAAGAGTGAAATATACCACAACACAGAAGTGCAGTGGGGTTGGTCTCAAACCTGTGTTTTACCTGCATGGCAAAGCTGGGAAAATTTACAGACCTACAAATATTACTTATTAGTCTTCTGTATGTAGATAAAAGGTATTCAGAGGACTGTAGCATTCAGGTAAGATGGGCTGAGTAGTTGACTTTTTCTAACTTAACAATACTTAAGCTTTGTTATTCAAACAACTTCATGTTTAATAAGGAGGTATATTTGATTTTTCATTTATCTGCCTCCTTTTCTATTCCTAACTTATTTGAAATGGTGGTGAGCAAGAGGGTTAAATGTACTGACAGATGATTCATCTTTTATATAGATGATGTGAAATTTTTTATATATATTTTTTATTTTCCCTTTTGTTGCCCTTGTTTTTTATTGTTGTTGTAGTTATTATTGTAATTGTTATTGATGTCTTTGTTGTTGGATAGGACAGAGAGAAATGGAGAGAGGAGGGGAGGGGAAGACAGAAGGGGGAGAGATAGATACCTGCAAACTTGCTTCACTGCTTGTGAATCGACCCCCCTGCAGGTGGGGAACTGGGGGCTGGCACAGGGATCCTTAAGCTGGTCCTTGAGCTTTGCACCATGTGCTTAACCTGCTGTGCTACCGCCTGACTCCCATGAATGTTTCTTTTACTTATGGCACTATTTGTTGTTGTGACTACCAGGGCTACACCACTCAAGGCTGCTTTTATTATGATAGATATTATAGCGCTAAAGTTGTCCTAGTGTCAGGGGTCTAGAGGTACGAACCTAGGTGAGGCACATAACAAAGAAAATAAACAAATATCTACCAATCACTGTGCACATATTTTGTTTTCACATTAATTTGTTTCATTGTCTTTCCCACTGTCATATTGACCCTGTCTATCTTTTCTTCCTTTTATCTTACTTCTTCATCTCTCCCTCCAGTAACCACCATAGATTTTGCAGAGCTTAAGAGCTATTTTTTATTTGAGTGGCATGGAGGGTGAATGGACTGTCCTTTGAAGGTTGGACATAAAAGTATGAGGTCCTTAATTCAATTCCTGATCTTATATATGACAAAGTAATGCTATTGTTCTCTCTCCTCTCCTAGTCTCTCTTTTAAAATAAATAAATTGAGAAAAAAAGTTGGAAAGTTTTGAGAAATCCTCATGTAAAGATATTCTAAATATTATATGCAAATATTTTGCCCTTGCTAAAAATATAACACAAGTCTATCTTTTTAAGTATGCACTTCCATACTGACTTCTTACTAAAGAGTACAGTATTGAAAGGGTAAAAAAAAAAATATGTATCTTTAGAGTAGACAAACCTAACAAATGCATCAGAGGGTCAAGGTCAACAACAAAATGATAAATCATGTTGATACTATTTACCCTTTATATGATATGATTAGAATAGTCCTCTACTTTTGTGGTCTTTCATTCTCAAATTCATAAACCCAGTCTTATCTTGACAAAAAATCAGAAGAATTCTCATTTTGTAGGGGCATCCTTAAAAAAAAAATACTGAATGGTATTTTCAAAATGTCAAGATCATTACACAGAAGACAAATTTCAAGAGTTTATCACAGACAAGCGGAACCTAAGAAGATATGATACATGTCTCTAAGGATATTTGGTATCATAGGGGGAAACAAACAAACAAAAAGAAATGAGATAAACCTAGAGAAAGGATAATGATAGAGGGACTTTATGATAATCTATCAATATTGGTTCAACAATCATAATAAATGTAGCATTGTAATAAAAGATTTTACAATGCTTAAAGATGATTTCCAAATTTACACTATTCTTTAGAGGCGCACACACACACACACACACACACACACACACACACACACACACACACATATATTCAATGAAAGTTCCAAAAGGTGTTTATCCCAATATTAAAATTCAACAATATTCCAAGAATGCCATGTTGCTTCTCATATGATAACATATTCTTCTTGGAATCTGTTTTGCCCTCGACTGAACATGGTTTAAATCCTAAGTACACAGGAAACAGCAGTTGGCATGTGCTATTCAGTTTGACAAGCCATCTGAAGTTTTATACAGCTAAGCACATCTTTATTAGTACAGTAACCATTGCTATTGCTCAGAACAGAAGGAGCCACTCTGAGGGTATCTGAGAGCAGGAGTAGATAAATGGGAAGATTCTATAAAACATAAGCTGCTCAAGTGCTGTGGATTTTGTGATTTCCTTCTCTTATTTTCCCACTCCAGGCAAATGTCCATTTAAAATGTATTTTGATTTAAGCAGCATAAAGGTCATTATTAGCTACTGGCTATATATAAGATACTGGGATAATCCCAAGTGTGCAGAAAAACATGAACCATACTGTTAATTTGTTAAAAACACATTTCCTTTAAATATCCTCCTTTTTTAATATATTATGGAGCTAATACCCTTTTATTTTCTATTTATATTAAATTCTGTTTGACTTCTCTATTTTCATAAGGAACTTTATTTATAGTCACACTCTTGGTGAAAAAACAGATGAAACTTAACTTCTCCTGGAGTAAAAGAAATTTTATTTTCACTTTTTGTCTGAAGTGAGGGTCTAGGTTGAAGACCAGATTGTTCTTTTGAAATTAGCGAAAATCTAACACTCTGCAGTACACTTTCTGGGACGAGATAAAGAGAAATATCTGTGCAGTGGGCAGAGATAAAAGTTGTTTACTTAATTATATAAAATTAGACTTGCATTTTAGGGCATCAATTGAAGTTTTACAGATTCTTGGGTTCTAGTTAATGAACTGGTTATACTATCACCTAAATAAACCTCAATGACTTACTAAAAAGATCTCATTATGTGTTATTTGCTTATGTTTTATTTTTTCTTGGTGTTTAGAAGATGAAATAAAATGTGTTCTGAGAACACTCAAAAATAACAGCTAGAGATAAAGAGGCAGAGGGAGTAAAAGAGACCACAGAACTGAAACTTCTTCCAATATCGTGAGGGTCGGGTCGTGCTGAAATCTGGACAAAATGCCTGGCAAAGTCGAACACTATTCCAGTGAGCTATTTTTTAGGACCCAAAATACAATCCTTTGGTAATTATCTAGACTTGTGAAATAATTGGACGGTCTGTGATAAAACCATAAATTACTTATGATAGACTGAATGATATGATTAATATAAAGAATATACTTAACAGCTACAGAATGCAAAAATAGAAGTTACAATTCTCTAAGAATAAAGTCAAATCTGTGTTTTGGAACCTTGATGGGGGTTGCATCCACTTTGTATATGGCATTGTGTAGGATAGTCATTTTGATAATGTTAATTCTTCTAATCCATGAGAATGGGATGCCTTTCCATTTCTTTGTATATTGTTTTTTCCATTTTATTGAATAATGACCCATAGTTTTCAGTAATTAACTGTCTAATGAATAATTTATTTTGAGTAAGAAGAATTTAAAATTTTAACTATTATGTCAAAGAATTTTTCACATCTTTCTTTAAATATTTATTTATTTATTTATTCCCTTTTGTTGCCCTTGTTGTTTTATTATTTTTGTTGGGTAGGACAGAGTGAAATGGAGAGAGGGTTGAAGACAGAGGGAGAGAAAGATAGACACCTGCAGACCTGCTTCACAGCCTGTGAAGTGACCCCCCTGCACATGGGGAGCTGGGAGCTCGAACTGGGATCCTTATGCCGGTCTGTACGCTTTGCACCACTTGCACTTAACCCGCTGTGCTTAACCCACTGTGCTACAGCCCGACTTCCTGAATTTTTCACATCTTAAGGTGTTATATTACTTAAACAGACTCACACTTACATGATTTTAAATTACCAGGAAAGCTTTGTTTTTTTTTTTTTTTTTTCAGTTTTCTGTACTTTTTCTCATTTGCTGCTCCTACATCTAGAACAGCTTTGGTTTAATAATTGTGTAGTGAATATGGCTTTTGTTTTTATTTTTTCCCTTATCTCCACATAAACTGAATTTAACCATTTTTGATACAGTATCAAAGATTGAATAAAATGTCTACCATTCTATCTTTAAGCCACCTCCTAGTTTGAGATATTATAGTATTATGAGTGAGTAGGGGGGAACTGTGGGGGGGCGAGAGAGAGAGAATGAGAACATAGGAAGACCCTCCTCTGACATCTACAGTGTCCTACTTACTTCATCTTCATTACATTTCATGTGGTGGCAGTGATCTAACTCAGTACTCAAGTATGCTGTATGCTAGGCAGTCACTTTCTGCTAAGCCATTTCCATCAACCCTTAAACAATTTTCACTTCTATTGCTCTCAGATGTTTACCCAGGCCTTATTTTATTGATCTGGATGTATTATATTTTATTATTGGGAAATTGTGAGGAGCCTCACAAAGCACCCTGCATTTTTCTGCCTCCAGGAGCCTGGCAATCCTTAAAACACTAAGCCAGCTCCCCCTGCTCCACCCTGCATTCCTGATACTATGGCCTATCTACCCTCCCTGCATGCAGGATATTATTAATCCTACCAGTTAAAACCCTCACAGCAGTTGCTAAGGAAGTTCCCACCTTTCCAGCTGCTTTTTCCTTTCTCTGCCTCTTTCCTAGCCATTTCCATTTCCGACTTGCCACTTCTGGGCCTGCCCTTTAAAAGCCTTGGCTTTCTGATCAATAAAGAATTGCATTGCCTCGCCTCCACGTGTTTGGTTCCTGAGTCATCTCCCTCGTGTCACTGAGTGAATAGCAGCCCAGGCTGGCTCCAGACAGGTTCTCTCCAACCCAGAGAGTATGTGCCCGGGAAGAGGCACCCCCCCACACTAGCCTGACATTTTATTCTTCTGATCTTCAGATTTTGTATTCCTTTTTTTTAAACAATATTTGCTTACTTTAAAAAGAAAAACTTAAATTTCTCAAATTTAGGCTTCTTAAAACTCTTGTTTTTCATTATTTATTTTGGATGGAAACAGAGAGGAATTGAGAGAGGAGGGGAGATTACAGAGAAAGAGACATAGAGACATCTGTAGGACTGTTTCTCTGCTTGTGAAGCTTTTCTCCTGCTGGTAGGACCCGGGTGGGGGTTGGGAGGGTTGAACTCAGGTCCTTGTGCATTGTAACATGTGCACTCTACTAGAAACACTACCACACTGCCCCAAACTCAGACTTCACTTATTTATTTATTGGGTAGACACAGAGAAGTCTAGAGAGAAATGGAAGATAGAAAGGAAAGAGAAAGAGAGGCACCTGCAGCACTGCTTCATCACTTGCAAAGCTCTCCCGTATGCAAGTGCCTGTATGGGAGCTTGAATCCAGGTCCTTGCACATTGTAACATATGTACTCAACCAGGTGCATTGCCACCTGTCCCCTCACTTTAATTAATTTCTATTGCCATTAATGAAGTGCTGTGGAAATATTTATTAATTTTCAATTAGATTTAAAAATCCATTCACTCGTTATAATCTTAATGTTTTAATTCAAGTTTTACTACACTGAGCAGATATTTAAGAATACTAAACCGGGAGGGAGGGGAAGATGGTGGACTGAGAAGCTGCTAACAGCGTGTTCTCTGATCACATCTTCTGGAAACGAGGAAGAAAGAGAGGAAGGGGAAGCAAACATTCTACAGGAAATAATACAAGAAAACTTCCCAGACCTGAATAACAGAAAGGATATCAAGGTTCAAGAGGCCCAGAGAGAACCAAACAGTATCAACCCAGACCTGAAGACACCAAGACACATCATAGTCACAATGAGAAGAAGTAAGGATAAAGAAAGGATCCTAAAGGCTGCAAGAGAGAAACAAAAAGTCACATACAAGGGAAAACCCATAAGATTATCTGCAGACTTCTCCACTCAAACTCTAAAAGCCAGAAGGGAGTGGCAAGATATCTATGGAGCCCTGAATGAAAAACGGTTTCAACTAAGGATAATATATCCTGCTAGACTTTCATTCAAGCTAGATGGAGGGATCAAAACCTTCTTAGACAAACAACAGTTAAAGGAGGCAACCATCACCAAGCCGGCATGGAAAGAGGTACTAAAAGACCTCTTATAAACAAGAACATCACTATAATACTTGCAATATATCGGAGTAAACAAATATTTTTTGGAACAATGGAACTACAATACATTAAATCCATAATATCAATAAATGTCAATGGCTTAAACTCACCCATCAAAAGGCACAGGGTGGGGGGATGGATCAGAAAACATAACCCAACCATATGCTGCTTGCAAGAATCCCATCTGTCACAACAAGATAAACATAGACTTAAAGTGACAGGATGGAAAACTATCATACAGGCTAACAGACCACAAAAAAGGGCAGAAACAGCCATTCTCATCTCAGACACGATAGATTTTAAATTAAATAAAGTAATAAAAGATAGGCAAGGACATTACATAATAATTAGAGGATCAATCAGCCAAGAAGACTTAACAATTATTAACATCTATGCACCCAACGAGGGACCATCTAAATACATTAAGCATCTACTGAAAGAATTTCAAAAATACATCAATAGTAATACAATAATAGTGGGATACTTCAATACCCCACTCTCACACTTAGACAGATCAATAAAGCAGAGAACCAATAAAGATACAAGAGAATTGAATGAAGAGATCGACAGACTAGACCTCTTAGACATATTCAGACTCCTCCATCTCAAAAAAATGGAATACACCTTCTTTTCAAATCCACATAACACATACTCAAGGATAGACCACATGTTAGGCCACAAAGACAACATCAATAAATTCAAGAGCATTGAAATCATCCCAAGTATCTTTTCAGACCACAGTGGAGTAAAACTAACATTTAACAACAAACGGAAAATTATTAAAAGACATAGAATTTGGAAACTAAACAACATGTTCCTTAAGAACCACTGGCTCAGAGACTCACTCAAACAGGAAATTCAAATGTTCCTGGAAACTAATGAAAATGAAGACACAACCTATCAAAATATTTGGGACACAGCTAAAGCAGTACTGAGAGGGAAACTTACAGCCATACAATCACATATTAAACACCAAGAAGAAGCCCAAATGACCGACCTTACTGCACACCTCAAGGATTTAGAGGAAGAGGAACAAAGGAACCCTAAAGCAACCAGAAGGACAGAAATCACTAAAGTTAGAGCAGAAATAAACAACATCGAAAATAAAAGAACCATACAAAAGATCAATGAAGCTAAATGTTGGTTCTTTGAAAGATTAAACAAAATTGACAAACCCCTAGCCAGACTCACCAAACAAAAAAGAGAGAAGACTTAAATTAAAATAATTGTAAACGATGCAGTAGATATCACAGCTTACACCACAGAAATCCAGAGAATCCTGTGAAACTTCTATAAAGAACTATATGCCACCAAGCTAGAGAATCTGGAAGAAATGGAACAATTCCTAGAAACCTATGCACTTCCAAAACTGAACCAAGAAGAACTACAAAATCTAAATACACCAATCACAGACAAAGAAATTGAAACCGTTATTAAGAATCTCGCTAACAACAAAAGTCCTGGACCAGATGGCTTCACAATCGAATTCGACAAAACTTTCAGAAAACAGTTAATACCCATACTTCTTAAGCTATTCCATAAGATTGAAGAAACAGGAATACTCCCTTCCACCTTTTATGAAGCCAACATCACCCTGATACCAAAAGCTGATAGGGACAGAACAAAAAAGGAAAACTACAGACCAATATCTCTGAAGAACATAGATGCCAAAATATTAAACAAGATCTTGGCCAACCGGATACAGCAACACATCAAAAAGATTGTTCATAATGACCAAGTGGGATTCATCCCAGGAATGCAAGGCTGGTTCAACATCCATAAGTCAATCAATGTCATTCACCACATCAATAAAAGCAAAGCCAAAAACCACATGATTATCTCAATAGATGCAGAGAAAGCCTTTGACAAAATCCAACACCCAT
The DNA here is from genome assembly GCF_950295315.1 of Erinaceus europaeus. Lineage (NCBI taxonomy): Eukaryota > Metazoa > Chordata > Mammalia > Eulipotyphla > Erinaceidae > Erinaceus > Erinaceus europaeus. Next base: position 161,400,750 of record NC_080164.1, read on the forward strand.
TCATGCTCAAAACTCTACAAAAAATGGGAATAGATGTGAAATTCCTCAAAATAGTGGAGTCTATATATAGCAAACCTACAGCCAACATCATACAATGGACAGAAGCTGAAAGCATTCCCCCTCAGATCAGGAACTAGACAGGGCTGTCCACTGTCACCGTTACTCTTCAACATAGTATTGGAAGTTCTTGCCATAGCAATTAGGCAAGAGAAAGAAATCAAAGGGATACAGATTGGAAGGGAAGAAGTCAAGCTCTCACTATTTGCAGATGATATGATAGTCTACATAGAAAGACCTAAAGAATCCAGTAGAAAATTACTGGAAATTATTAGGCAATATAGCAAGGTATCAGGGTACAAAATCAATGTACAAAAATCAGTGGCATTTCTTTATGCAAACACTAAATCTGAAGAAGACATCCAGAAATCACTCCCATTTACTGTTTCAGCAAAATCAATCAAATAACTAGGAATAAAGTTGACCAAAGAAGTGAAAGACTTGTATACTGAAAACTATGAGTCACTACTCAAGGAGATAGAAACTGATACCAAGAAATGAAAAGATATCCCATGCTCATGGATTGGAAGAATAAATATCATCAAAATGAATATTCTCCCCAGAGCCATATACAAATTTAATGCAATACCCATCAAAGTTCCACCAAGCTTCTTTAAGAGAATAGAACAAACACTACAATCATTTATCTGGAACCTGAAAACACCTAGAATTTCCAAAACCATCTTAAGGAAAAGAAACAGAAATGGAGGCATCACACTCCCAGACCTTAAACAATATTATAAAGCCATCATTATCAAAAGAGCATGGTACTGGAACAAAAATAGGCACACAGACCAGTGGAACAGAATTGAAAGCCCAGAAGTAAATCCCAACACCTATGGGCATCTAATCTTTGATAAGGGGGCCCAAAGGATTAAATAGAAAAAGGAGGCTCTCTTCAATAAATGGTGCTGAGAAAACTGGGTTGAAACATGCAGAAGAATGAAATTGAACCACTTTATCTCACCAGAAACAAAAATCAACTCCAAATGGATCAAAGACCTAGATGTCAGACCAGAAACAATCAAATACTTAGAGGAAAACATTGGTAAAACACTTTCCCACCTACACCTCAAGGACATCTTTGATGAATCAAACCCAATTGCAAGGAAGACTAAAACAGAAACAAACCAATGGGACTACATCAAATTGAAAAGCTTCTGCACATCCAAAGAAACTATTAAATAAACAGAGAGACCCCTCACAGAATGGGAGAAGATCTTCACATGCCAGACATCAGACAAGAAACTAATCACCAAAATATATAAAGAGCTCAGCAAACTTAGCCGCAAAAAAGCAAATGACCCCATCCAAAAATGGGCAGAGGAAATGAACAAAACATTCACCTCAGAGGAGATCCAAAAGGCTAACAAACATATGAAAAACTGCTCTAGGTCACTGATTGTCAGAGAAATGCAAATTAAGACAACACTAAGGTACCACCTCACTCCTGTAAGAATGGCATACATCAAAAAGGAAAGCAGCAACAAATGCTGGAGAGGCTGTGCAGACAGAGGAACCCTTTTACATTGCTGGTGGGAATGTAAATTGGTATAGCCTCTGTGGAGAGCAGTCTGGAAAACTCTCAGAAGGTTAGACATGGACCTTCCATATGACCCAGTAATTCCTCTCCTGGGGCTATACCCCAAGAACTCCATAACACCCAACCAAAAAGAGGTGTGTACTCCTATGTTCATAGCAGCACAATTCATAATAGCTAAAACCTGGAAGCAACCCAGGTGCCCAACAACAGATGAGTGGCTGAGAAAGCTGTGGTATATATACACAATGGAATACTATGCAGCTATCAAGAACAATGAACCCACCTTCTCTGACCCATCTTGGACAGAGCTAGAAGGAATTATGTTAAGTGAACTAAGTCAGAAAGATAAAGATGAGTATGGGCTGATCCCACTCATCAACAGAAGCTGACTAAGAAGATCTGAAAGGGAAACTAAAAGCAGGACCTGATCAAATTGTAAGTAGGGCACCAAAGTAAAAACCCAGTGGTGAGTGGTAGACATGCAGCTTCCTGGGCTAGTGGGGGGTGGGAGTGGGCGGGAGGGATGGGTCACAGTCTTTTGGTGGTGGGAATGGTGTTTATGTACACTCCTAGCAAAATGTAGACAATCAGTAGTTAATTAATATGAGACAATTACTGGGTAGACAATCAGTAGTTAATTGATATGAGAGGGGGGAAATCAATTGTATGTCTCAAAGTTTCTCAAAAGACAAACTGAATCTTTTTAATATATAGGCTATGTATTTGATATATGGACTCTCTCAAAAGCCTAGACCAAGTAGATTAGAAGCATCCAATATCACAGCTATATACAAGATACTGGATACTGTACAGCAAACCATAACAAAGGGACTTTTCAAAGTTAACCCAATTAACAAATAATGTGATGATAACATTAACTATCAATTGTCTTTTTGAACCCTAAGACAGCAGGAACCTCACATCTCCACTATAGAGCCCCTACTTCCCCCAGTCCTGGAACCCTTGGATAGGGCCCACTTTCCCGTATGCATCTCCCAATCCATACCAAATAATATTGCATCCGCCGATCACAACCTAACCAACGCAACGATTGCCACCTCAACATGCTTCACCTCAGACTGTATCCAGAGACTTCACGTGTGGAATGACAACCCTTCAGCTTCATTACTCGGGTGAGACCTTTCCTTTCATAGTACACTCTAATTTCATCTCAGGTAGTTCACTTTCTAACAAAGTCTTATAACCTAGATATACACCAGTTTCTGTGAGAGAGAGCTTATGTTCACATGTATCCATAAACTACTGCAAAATATATACCTGAAAGCAGAAGTACACTAGAGTTTGCAGTGAGTACCTCCCTAACACTTCCTCTCCACTATTCTAAGCTTGGGATCCATGATTGCTCAACAAATTGTTTGGCTTCATATGTTAACTCTCTTTTCAATCACCAGGTTGCAGATGCCACCAGGATGCTGGCCAGGCTTCCCTGGATTTAAGACCCCACCAATGTGTCCTGGAGCTCAGCTTCCCCAGAGACACACCTTACTAGGGAAAGAGAGAGGCAGACTGGGAGTATGGACCGACCAGTCAACGCCCATGTTCAGCGGGGAAGCAATTACAGAAGCCAGACCTTCTACCTTCTGCAACCCTCAATGACCCTGGGTCCATGCTCCCAGAGGGCTAGAGAATGAGAAAGCTATCATGGGAGGGGTGGGTTATGGGGACTGGGTGGTGGGAATTGTCTGGAGTTGTACCCCTCCTACCTTATTTTTTTGTTCATTAATCCTTTCTTAAATAAAAAATTAAAAAAAAAAAAAAGAAATACTAAACCATATTCTCATTAACTTACTGAAGAATTGTCTTTTATTCTCAAAATAGCACCTATTATTTTCTGGAATTAATGCCTTACTAGAGCTTATTTTACTACACATTGAATAGTTGATAATTCTTATTAGTAAAGTAAATCTATGGGGTCACTCTTAAGAATTAATAGAATTTAATATAAAATTGGAGATCCAAGAAGTTAAAATATTGAATTTTTAACATAAAGAGGGTTTGGCTTGGTAATATGACCATCTATTGGAGCAAAGAAAGATGCAGAATGCTTTTCCAGTCATTTATCATAACTGTGAAAAGTAGTTGTAGCTTAAGTACTTAATAAGTGGACAATTAAACTGTGCAAAATTGAAGAAAATTTGACAAAAATGTCTGAAAAACATCATTGAAATCCTGATTTTATTAAAGTTTCCTTACATGTAAAATGGAATTGGAAATCGTACCAATTATTGCACATTTTAGCAGTTATTTTTATTTATTTATTTATCTTTATTTAAATAAAGTAGTTTATTTAGAAAGTTATATCAGGAAACACAGAAAGAGGATGGAGAATGAGACAGAGAGAAGACAATATCCTATGCATTAGCAAGCAAGTCACAACATGGCAAAATGTCTTTACTACCATCACCACCACCCTACCTCCCCAAGTTACTCTGGGAGGTCAGAATACTCATTGAGATCTTCACTCCAGAGAGGAACATGGTGTGGTATCTAGTCCTTGAGTCTCTTTCCATGGTTAGTTGAGGGCTTATTCCAGGGATATTAACTCTCAAACCTCACAGCATTCATTCATCATGTAGATAAAGCTGCAGTTGTTCCAAGTTAACAGATGCATGGAGGTGAGCACTGAGAGGAAATACATGCCATCTGCCTCAAGTGTTTAGTATGAAAGGATAGTCAATAGTACTCACTCAGTACTGTTCTTCAATAGTGATTTCAAAGGTATTTAATTTCTGGGAGAATTTTGCACCACTTCTTCTTTTCTCCTTCCCTCCATCCCTCAGCTCTTTTCTTCCTCCCTCTTTTCTTTTTTTTTTTTTAATTCAGGAAAAAAAAATTTTTTAATTTTATTTAAGAAAGGTTTAATTAACAAAACCATAAGGTAGGAGGGGTATAACTACACACAATTCCCACCACCCAGTCTCCATAACCCACCCCCTCCCCTGATAGCTTTCCCATTCTCTATCTCTCTGGGAGCATGGACCCAGGGTCATTGAGGGCTGCAGAAGGTAGAAGGTCTGGCTTCTGTAATTGCTTCCCCGCTGAACATGGGTGTTGATTGGTCGGTCCATACTCCCAGTCTGCCTCTCTCTTTCCCTAGTAAGGTGTGTCTCTGGGGAAGCTGAGCTCCAGGACACATTGGTGGGATCTTCAATCCAATTTGTTTGGCCTCGTATGTTAACTCTCTTTTCAATCACCAGGTTCCAGATGCCACCAGGATGCTGGCCAGGCTTCCCTGGATTTAGCAGTTATTTTAAGGATATCAAGTTCCAAGAACTTCATCAGTACATAATGAAGATTTTTTTTTCTTAATTATATAGAATCACCATAATTTAAATTAAGGCACACTTAATGTCTTCCTTCTGTGTTCATGTAAACACATTGTTACCATCTATTAGTTGATTTTTTTTTTTTTTTTGCCTCCAGGGTTATCGCTGGGGCTTGGTGCCTGAAATACAAATCCACTGATCCTGGAAGCCATCTTCTTTTCATTGTTTTGTTGTTGATGTTGCTGCTGTTGTTGTTGGAGAGGACAGAGAGAAATTGAGAGAGGAGTGGAAGATAGAGAAAAGGAGAGAAAGACACCTTCAGACTTGCTTCACCACTGTGAAGTGACCCCTCACTAAGGTGGGGATCCCAGAGCTTAAACCAGGATCCTTGCACTGGTCTGCACTTAGCACTATGTGTGCTTAACCAGGGGGCTACTGCCCAGCCCCCTATTGACTAATTTTTACAATACTTCAACATGCAATGCATGGTTATCACACACCTTTTTAAATTAACTACAGCTGAAAGAGAGGAGTAAAGGTCTCCTCTGGGGCCAGGTGATGGCTTGATGGTTGAGCACACATGTTACAATGTGCAAGGACACAGGTTCGAACCCCCAGTGCCCACTTGAAGGGCAAAAGCTTTGCAAGTGGTGAGGCAGTACAGCAGGTGTCTCTTTCCCTCTCTACCTCTCTATCACCTCCTTCCCTCTTGATTTCTGACTGTTTCTATCCAATAAACAAATACAATAATTTTTAATAAAGGTTTAGTCTTACATCACTCACTTATCCATTGGTAGAATAAATATTGCAAATCATTTGGCTGTCACCACCCTAGACAGTATAAATGTTGTACTGTAGAAATAGTGTAACTCTGTGTTTAAATATTACTTATTTATTTATTTATTTATTTATTTATTTATTTATTTCGTTAGTTAGTTAGTTACTCCACCACTCTGAATAGACCCTTTTCAGATAAAGACAGACAGAGAGAGGGAGGGATACCAAATTCTCTCTAGCACAATTGGTAAAGTTCATTCTCACAGGTTTGAAGATAATAGCATAAATCACAATGACTCTCATTGCTGTCCTAATCTGCATTTCTTAATAGTTGATGATTCTGAATATTTTTTCTTTTTTTTAACATGTTGCCTTTTTTTTTATTGTTGTAGTTACTACTGTTGTTATTGATGTCATCGTCATTATTGTTGGATAGGACAGAGAGAGAGGAAGGGAAGATAGAGAGGAGGAAAGAAAGATAGACACCTGCAGGCCTGCTTCACCGTCTGTGAAGTGACTCCCTTGCAGGTGGGGAGCCGGGGGATGAACCGGGATCCTAAACACCTGTCCATGTGCTTTGAGCCACCTGCGCTTAACCCACTGTGCTATCTCCTGACTCCCGATTCTGAACATTTTTTTTCATGTGCATATTGGCCATCTGTATATCTCTGAAAAACAACAAATCACTGATATGGAGAGCTACATGCACATCTGTGTTCATTATTGCTCTACAGCCAACATATGGGAAAAACTCAAAACCATGAAAAGACAGATTAATGGATGAAAACAGTGTGATGTATTTATACATTGACTACAAAGGATGCGATTGGTTTTGTGTCATAAAGTCGGAGGACATCATGGTAAGTGAAATTGGTCAGAAACAGAAAGAAAACAAAACATAATGTAACACTTATGTGTGGGCTATGAAGAAAAAAATGAATAGAAAAAAAAGTAAAATGAAAACCAGTAGTATATCTTTAAAAGCCTTGATATATTTTTTTCTCTTCTCTTTTTTTCACTAGAGCACTGTTCAGCTCTCTTCTATAGTGGTGTGGAGGATCAAACCTGGGACTTAGGAGCTACAGGTATGACGATCTTTCTGCATAACCATTCTGCTATCTACCCCACTAGAATTCATGAAACTGATTCAAGACTTTGATTATGGGACACAAGGCCCCTTGAAAAACCACAGAGGAGGGAGATGGACACCTTGGTGGTGAGAGGTGATGTGCCAGTGTATACCACTTAAAGAAAAGTGAACATTGACAGCTAAAATCTATTCAACTCCCTCACAAATAAATAAAACATAAGCATTGAATCCTCTCCTTGTGAAGATTATAATTTTTTTTAGGTTTTTTTAAAAAAATTGATAGGACAGATAGAAACTGAGAAGGGAAAGAAGAGATAGAGAGAGAAGGAGAGATGCCTGCAGACCTACTTCACTTAAAAAGCCTTTCCCCTGCATGTGGAGAACAGGGAGTAAAACCCAGGGCTTTTCACATGGTGACCGTGAGGGTTTAACGAGTACAGCAGCACCTGCTCCTAATTCTTGTTAACCATTTGAAGTAATTACAATATTCCTGAAATATCAAAAGCAAAATGAAAATAGAGATGGGCTACAGGAATGGGAGGTTTTTCTCAAAATCTTTAAACTTAATCATATTGGAGGGTAAATGTGAATACTTGCTAAAAACAATGCATAGCTCTATTGAGGATGTAGTAATGCTGTTTCGATCTTTTCAATCATCCACTCTAGATGATTATATTATGCTTATTTTTGAAGATGAGAAATCTTTTTATTAGTTTATTATTTATTAAATTCTAATGAAACTTTATCACTTGAAATACACTCTTATAAATTCTCATTTGCAACTTTACAAAGTAAATTGGTATTTAGTATTTTTAGTAAATTCTATTAAAATTAAAGTTGCGGGAGTCGGGCTGTAGCTCAGCGGGTTAAGCGCAGGTGGCGCAAAGCACAAGGACTGGCATAAGGATCCCGGTTCGAGCCCTAGCTCCCCACCTGCAGGGGAGTCACTTCACAGGCGGTGAAGCAGGTGTGCAGGTGTCTGTCTTCCCCTCCTCTCTCCATTTCTCTCTGTCCTATCCAACAATGACGACAACAACAATAATAACTACAACAATAAAACAACAAGGGCAACAAAAGGGAATAAATAAAATAAAATAAAATAAAAAATTTATAAAATTAAAGTTGCTTATTATGAAAGTATGCCCCTTAATTTTTTTAAATTTCAAATAACTAGTTATCTTCTTGTTATGTAGTATTCTAGCATAACTATAAATGGACTTTTTGTGATTTAACATTATTACTGTTATTATTTTATTATTATTACTATTGAATATTTCGGTTGGTTAAATACGTCTAGAAAAAATATACTTTTTCTTTTTTTCATATTTAGTTTTATTTATTTATTTTATTGACATAGACACACTCAGAGAGATACACTGAGTGAGCTCTGCTCAGATCAGGCTTTTGGTGTTGTTTGAAATTGAACCTGCGACTACAGAGCTTCAGGCATTAAAGCTTTCTGCATAACCACCATACTATCTCCTCAACTATTTATTTATTTTGTCACTGGGGTTATCCCTGGGACTTGGTGCCTACTATGTACGAATACATTTCTCCTGGCATCATTTTTTTTCTTCCTATTTTTATTTGACAAGAAAGAAAGAGAGGCAGAGAGGAGGAGAGAAAGACAGACACCTGTAGAACAGCTTCACCTCTCACGAAGCGTTACCCCAGCAGGTAGCGAGGGAGGGTGGGGCTAGAACCCGGATCTTGTCTATGGTGATATATGCGTTTAACAAGGCACATCACCACTGTTTCTCCCACCACCATTTTTCCCTATAAACTATAACAATATTTCCTGTTTACTTAAAAGCAGTTGCTTTTAAGACAAAATAATAGAGTATTCTCCTTAAACTGTTGCCGTTTTGTGTTATACTAGCAATACTCTGCAACTGCTTATATGTTGGGAGAGAAAAGAAGCGACTGAACAAGGATAGCCACGTAATCTAAAATACTGAGGGGGGTCGGGCCTAGAGCAATGGTAGTGCAACTGGCGCGAAGTGCAAGGACTAGCGCAAGGAACCTGACTCCCCACCTGTAGGCAGGGAAGTCGCTTCACAGGTGATGAAGCAGGCCTGCTGGTGTCAGTCTTTCTTCCTCTCTGCCTTTCCTCCCTTCCTCAATTTCTTGCTATCCTATCCAACAACAACAGCAATGACAACAACAAAGACAATGAAATGGGAAAAATGGTCTCCAGGAGCAGTGGATTTGTAGTGCAGGAACCCAGCCCTAGCAAGCTTCAAGTACAGAGAATTTTAAATATTTATACTTCAGAGAAGGTAGATGGAAATTGTAACGGTGAAAGTCAACTTCTTGAAAAGATACTAGATTTAATATAGTTAAAGCTCTATATTCAAGCAGTTCAACTGGAAGTTTTGGTTTTGGTTCATTATTCTCAATGCAATGTATGATTTTATATATGTATGTTAGCAAGTTTATGTGTTTTCCAGCTAGTTCATACTCTATAAATATATATTTTTGCTAATTGTGTAGATACATGTGTACATTTGAATATGTATTCACACACTTATTTACTATTTACATAGTGACATTCTAAACTATTCAGTTGTCAAAGTACTTCATAACTTTGTCCAAACTTACTCTCCTGACCTATTTTTCCCCAGTGTCTACATATGTCCTACCTTGCAGCTAGATTGGATTGATTGTTGCTGTTTCCTTGACCATGTTCTGTCATGCTGCATTTATCACTTTTCATTTCCACAACTGAAAATTCTTTAGCAGTAACTACAGATGACAAATTTGGGTAAATGACTGTGTTCATGAAGTCTTCTGTGATTTTCTCAAATTAGCTTGTATTTATGACTCATTTGAACCCTTTTTCTATCTATTAAGAATAATAATAATAAATAAGGCCTACTTATTGACATAAAGTCCAAATGAATATCATTACAGAATTTGTGGGTCAAGAATTAAGGCAAAGTACAGTGAATGTGACTTACATCTAGTTCTCAAAGTCAAGGATTTGGATGTAGAATTGAAAGATGGGAAAGGATTAAAAATGCTGGGCCTGGAATTATGAGGACATGACTTTACTTATATATCTATAGTTAAATTTAGAAGTCTCTGAAAAGAATGGGCTTGGATGAAATTCAGTTGTGTTCAAAGTTCTTTGAAATTTAAGGTGCAGGCGGTAACAACATTATCTAGATGAAAAGAAAGTAAAACACCTGAAACCATATTTTTGTCCTTTCCAGAGATTCACTGTTCCAGGTCAACTTTTTTTACCAAGATAAAGACAGACAGAGAAACATATGGAGAGAAATAGAGAAGGAGAAAACAAAAGAGAGACAGATACAGAGAGACACAGAGGAACAGAGAGAAGATAAATAAACATACCACAGGAACAAAGTTTCTACCCTCAGTGGGAACCTGTTAGTATTAAAACACAGTTCCAGGTGGGCTCTTTTGTGAGGACAATTCTTTTTGGTCTTTCTGTACATTTTTATTCACTTTAAAATTTTTTTTAATTTATTTAAAAAAGGAGGCATTAACAAAATCATAGGATAAGAGGGGTACAACTCCACACAATTCCTACCACAAGATCTCCGTATCCCATCCTCTCCCCTGATAGCTTTCCTATTCTTTATCCCTCTGGGAGTATGGGCCCAAGGCATTGTGGGATGCAAAAGGTGGAAGGTCTGGCTTCTATAATTGCTTCCCCACTGAACATGAGTGTTGACTGGTCGATCCATACTCCCAGCCTGAGGCCAATTTTAAAATCTGTATTGGCCCCTTCTATATCACAACAGCCATAATTGTTATCTTTATAGGTTACTGTTTTTCTTTTAATTTTTTTTCAGTCTTTAGTCATGGAATACAACACTGTGAAATAATAAGCTTTTTGTTTGTTTTTGTTTTTGCAGGGAGAGCACTGCTCAGCTCTGGTTTATGGTGGTAAATGGGATTGAACCTGGGTCCTTGAAGCCGCAAGCAAGAGTCTTTTGCATAATCGAGACATTCAGTCCCAAGAATAAGTATTTGTTCCCTCTCATATCTTTGAGTGGCCAACGTAATAGTATGCACAGATGATAGTTAATGGATTGACTTGAATGACATTACATTTAATTTTGTGTTTGGGACATCACATAACTGTAGAAAATTACATTCTCTTAGTAGGTCATCTTATTTACAGAATAGTTTATATACATATCCATTAAACTTGAAAATTTAGCCTATACCAAATTATTTTAAAATACAAGTCGTTATTTAAAAAGTTAATTTATTTTGATCCAGGAAATATTTTACAAGACTGCTGTCCTCACAGCGGTGTGACTTCACATCTCCCCAAATAACTCACACATCTTACTCCCTAACACATGTAATGCAGTGCAAACCCCCTTACAACAGAATATTTACCTACCCTGCACCTCTCTTCTGATCTTTCTCAGTTTTACTCAGAGTATAAAAGGTTTGTTTTCACTTTACTTTATTAAAATTACATTTAGTAATATAATTTTATTTTTAAAAAGGGGTGGAGGAGGTATAGAGGAAAAAATACAGAGAGACACCTGCAGCCCTGCTTCACCACTTGTGAAGCTTTCTCCCTGGAGGTGGGGTCAAGGGGCTTGAACCTATGTCTTTGCATACTGTAGTTTGTATGCTTAACCAGGTACACTACTGCCTGGCCCTGGACTTGTTTATTTCTTGATGTCTATCAAATGATTTATAGAAGTCAGTATTTTTATTTGAATAAATCCTTTTAGCATTTTTGTAGAATTAGTTTTAATGTAAATTTGTTACTTTAAGTATTCTTTGTCTAAATAGAAACTGCTCATCACAAATCCAAATGATAGGCCAGGGGTAGATAGCATTATGGTTATGCAAAGAGATTCTCATGCTTGAGGCTTTTAAAGACCCAGGTTCAATCTCCCGCACCACCATAAACCAAAGCTACGTAGTGCTCAGGTGAAAAAAAAAATTACAAGGCAGAGACAAGGTCCTCACCTGAAACTGGAAGAAATGATTTACAAAAGGAGGGGGTCATGACTTGGGAAGACAACTCATAGAAGATTTACTACAATGTAGAAAATGAAATTGAAGGGAAAAGGGGAGATTCAAACACAAACTAGAATCAAATAAAACAATGTGAATGATAACCTAAGTGAATAGTGTATTCTTGGTGTTTATGCCAATCCTTTCTGGACTTTAGCATTTCTATTGATAGATCAACAGATAGTCCTCAGGGGGTTCCATTATATGTGAAATTTAATTTACATTTCATTCGCCGTTTTTGAATTTTCTCTGCATCATTGATTTTTACAATTTACTCACAATCTGTGTTGCATATCTGTTTGAATTAATTTTTTTTGGAACGTTTTGAATTTCCTGATACCGGGTGCCCATTGCTTTCCACACTTTGGGTGAAAATCTTACTTATTATTTCCCCAAATAAAAATGTATTCCTTTCTCCTCCTGGAATCCTGTGACGTGAAGTTTGCTTTATATGAACTATTTTTGTTATATTCAATACTTTAAATTTTGTTTCCGTTTTCCCTATCTTTGAATTTACCATTCTTATCTGACTTCTTCCTGCTGAAGGAAGTATTTCATCCCTACTATATACTTAAGCTCTGTGATTGCTGTTAGAACTTTTTTCATACTTCCTCTTTTTTTTTTTTAATATTATCAACCATTAGACTTTTAGTGATCATCTGTAAGGCTGTTACTTTCAAATCTTTGCTAAGTTTATATATCCTGTTGAAGATGAGTACTTATGTTCATCTACTGTCTTTCATTATATTTAATGTTCTGTGAGGGTTGGGCCAAAGGTCTGAGCATGAGGGAGTTGAATGTAGCCTAGGGGTTTTTAGTCACAAGTATTTAAGAAATTCTGTACCATCAATGTCAAGCCAGTGTGAGTAGTAACCAAAAGTTTATGGTTATAAGTACTTAACAGCTAGTAGGACCCTATGGATGGGAGTTTAGGCTTGAAAGGAAGCAAGGGCTTCAAGTGCCAAATGGTGGAAAAATGCACACTTGTGACTGGCACAAAACAAAGTACAGGCAAGCTGTGAACTGTTAAAGGAGTTGGATTAGTACCCTGATAAATTGTTAGCTTACTTTAGGTAGGGAATGTTAAAGAATGCTTGTTCTCAGAGTTTTTTTTTCCTTTTGTTGCCCCTTTTTATTGTTGTAGTTATTATTGTTGTTATTGATGTCGTCGTTGTTAGATCAGAGAGAAATGGAGAGAGGAGGGGAAGACAGAGAGGGGGGAGAAGGGGAGAGAAAGATAGACACCTGCAGACCTGCTTCACCATCTGTGAAGCAACTTCCCTGCTGGTGGGAAACGGGGCTCAAACCTAGATCGTTAAGCTGGTCCTTGCGCTTTGTGCCACATGCTCTTGACCCGCTGCGCTACCTCCAGGCTCCTTTTTTTTTCTTTCTTTTGTTTTCCTACTAACATTCAGATGTAGGCTGATATAGCCAGGTTTATTTATCTGCCAGGAGCTAGCTAGCCCTTTTGATAAATGTCTCTAAGTCCCCAGATGAATCTGCCGCTGGTAAAGTGATAGAGTACTTCTCCTAAAACATTCCCACAGGATCTTCTATGCTCCAGCAGAATTCCATTCTCAGCAACTTTATCAGGAAGACAGTTTTGACAAATTCAATCAGTTTATAGAATGGTTTTTTTGTTTGTTTCTGTTTTTCTGTCTTATATTCCAGTGTTGTAGATATAAAGACCACCATAATATTGGATTGTGGTGTTAGGAGGTCAGTACAATCTGTTCCTTACTCACCAGATGAAAATTCAATACCGTTGGAGCCCCTGGCTCCCCACCTGCAGGGGAGTCACTTCACAGGCTGTGAAGCAGGTCTGCAGGTGTCTTTCTCTCCCCCTCTCTGTCTTCCCCTCCTCTCTCCATTTCTCTCTGTCCTAACAACAATGAAATCAATAACAATGATAAAAACTACAACAACAATGAAAAATAACAAGGGCAACAAAAGGGAAGATAAATAAATGAACATAAAATAATAAAAAAAGAAAAAAAAGAAAATTCAATACCAATGGAATCACTCAGGACTGCAACTATTGTCATATGATGAGATGTCTTTTTTATAAAAGGGTGTCTTCACCACCTGGATGTTCACCCATTATCCCTTTTTGGTTGCTGCATTTCAAGCCTTTTTCTGAACACATTATTTGATGTAATAATGTAAATTGCCTTATAATAAAAAAAGAAAAAGAAAAGTCTTCTGTTTGATAGTCTTGGTCTCACCCTATATATATATATTGCTACAGTTTATCTGCCTTGAGTAAATTAAATCATTAGATAGTAAATCAACACATTTGTTTTTTTCTTTAATCTCATAGAGTTTTTGTTACTATTTGCTACTATATAGTAAGCTATATTATTATAATTTTAATCAATATTTTTAAGTCACTGAATATTATGCTAGGGACTTCTTTTCTTGACTAATGAGTTATTGAAATTTCCACAGATAGTTTTTGAGTGTTTGTGTCACCATATTTAAGTCAAATATGTGCTAACATCACTAACATGGAAGTGTGACAATTTCCTTGAGCAAGGAGTGTTCATAAATATTCAATGATTTTATATAATTAGTCTATTTTGTCAGTATATAAATAATCCCTAGTGCTAACATTAAATGTCTAAAATTGTTGAAAAAATTTTTTAATGTTCTGCTAGTCACCCTATCTTAAATGTGACTCTGGTCAAGAGTGTGGCTTGAAGGCAGCAACTAGATAGATTCCCCTCAAAAAAAAAAGAAAAGAAAAAGAAAAGAAGAAGAAAGAAAGAAAGAAAGAAAGAAAGAAGAAAGAAAGAAAGAAAGAAAGAAAGAAAGAAAGAAAGAAAGAAAGAAAGAAAAAGAAAGAAAACTGTGAATTCCAAGTAGGAGCAGAATTTCCAGGCCAGTAGAAGATAACCATTTTGGGGGGTTGGGGCTGTGCAGTAGCAAAGAGAAACCATGATGGAATATTATTAATCACCTATACATTGAAAAAGTGAGCTGAAAAGAACAAAGAAAAACTAAGTGTGCCACCAAGTTGTAGATGCTACCATGATGCCAACCTGACTTCCCTGGGCAGATGACCTCACCAATGTGGCCCGGAATCCCTTCTTACCAAAACCCTACCCCACTAGGGAAAGATAGAAACAGACTGGGGGTAGGGATCCACCTACCAACATCCATGTTTAGTGGAGAAGCAATTACAGAAGCCAGACCTTCCACCTTCTGCACCCCATAAAGAATTTTGGTCCATACCCCCAGAGGGATAAAGAATAGGAAAGCTTTCAATCGAAGGGATGAGATATGGAACTTGGTGGTAGGAATTGTAAGGAATTGTACCCCTGTTATCCCACAATCTTTCGAGCATTATTAAATCACTAATAACTAAAATGTGATTCTATGATCTATAAATTGTTGTATATCTATCAAATAGGAGTGCCATCAGAATAAAAATTTACTTGATCATACAAAGCAATTTGATTTACAAAGCAATTTGAGAGTAAAATTTACTCTTAAATCAAAACTCAACTAGGAGGTAAATCAAATTCAGTCTTGGCGTGTGGACTTCATAATTGCTAAAATGACTCTATGAATGTGGCTTTTGATTTAATGTTACAGCACATCAAACATGAAAAAAAGATAATTGGATTGATAAAGAGAACAGAAGATTACTCACTGTTAATCTACATTATTTTTTACTTTTAAAATTTTATTAGTTATTTAATATTGATTTACAAAACTATAAGATAATAAAGGTATAATTCCACACCTTTCTCACTACCAGAGTTCTGTGTCCCCATTCCCACCAGTAGAAACTGCATTAGTTCTCTAAAGATCACAGATATGGGTTGACCATTATCTTTTTAAAAGTTTTTTTTTTGTTATTTATTTTCCCTTTTGTTGCCTTTTTAAAATTGTTGTTATAGTTATTGTCATTGTTGATGCCATCTGTTTTGGTGTGTGGACTTCATAATTGCTAAAATGACTCTATGAATGTGGCTTTTGATTTAATGTTACAGCACATCAAACATGAAGAAAAGATAATTGGATTGATAAAGAGAACAGAAGATTCCTCACTGTTAATCTACATTAACAGGACAGAGAGAAATGGAGATAGGAGGGGAAGACAGAGATGGGGGAGAGGGGGAGAGAAAGATAGACATCTGCAGACCTGCTTCAAGGCCTGTGAAGTGACCCTCCCTGCAGGTGGGAAGCCAAGGGCTCTAACTGGTATCCTTACACCAGTCCTTGTGCTTCATGCCACGAGCTTTTAACGTGCTGCACTACCGCCCGTCTCTTGACTACTATTTTTATCTCGATCTCTATCTCTATATCTATATATATTTGCCTAGTTTTTATGGTCTTGCCTTCTATTCCTTTATAACTCATACCTACTACTTTTGAGAGTCCTTCCATTTATTTATTTATTTATTTATTTATTTATCTTCTTCTCTCTCTGGGTCCTGATGGAACTAGAATTCAGAGCCTTCTGGTCATCTTACCCTAACATTTACCCCTCTGGGAATATGGACCAGAATTCTTTATTTTGTAATTATGTAATTGCTTCTCCACTGGACATGGGGGTTGATAGACGAATCCATAACTCTATCCTGTTTCAGTCTTCCTTCTTCTTCTTCTAGCGTTTGCCCTTCTTCCGTAGCCAGTCAACAGCGTCAGGTTGAGCCTGATGTAAAGTTTCGAGACCTCCTTTGAATCTGGAGAGGTGGCAGTCGTTGACTATGTGGGTCATAGTCTGTCTGGAGCCGCAGGGGCAGTTCGGGTCGTCTCTGGCTCCCCAGCGATGGAACATAGCGGCGCACCGGCCATGGCCTGTTCGATAGCGATTGAGGAGGGCCCAATCATAACGTGCTAGGTCAAAGCCGGGTTGACGCTTGCAGGGGTCTGTGATGAGGTGTTTGTTCTTTACCTCAGCTGACTGCCAGCTCTGTTTCCAAGAGTCTGGAACAGAGAAGTTCAGTGTAGGCGTAGGGGAGCAGATTGGGTGAGGAGACGTCAAGCGTTGGACAGGGTGGGAAAAGATATCTGCGTATATTGGCAGGTCCGGTTGAGCGTAGACGTGGGAAATGAACTTAGATGATGCCACATCCCGACAAATATCTGGCAGGGCGATGTTGCTAAGAACTGGCAGCCGTGGAACCGGGGTGGAACGGATGGTTCCAGAAATTATCCTCATGGAGGAATATAATTTGGAATCGACCAAGTGGACATGGGGGCTACGGAACCATACTGGGGCACAGGAAACACTCACGAAAGACATATCTCTGATATCTGATTACTGTAAAAAATGGCGACTAATCCCTAGCACTGCAAAAACGGTATCATCTGTTTTCCATCTACACCATGCCTCGGCCTCGCGTGAGCTTAATGTGCAGCTTGGTGATACGAGAATCCAGCATGAAGCCCAGCCAGTCTATCTTGGCGTTACTCTCGACCGCACTCTGTCATTTCACGAATATCTCATAAAAACTGCAGCAAAGGTGGGCGCGAGGAATAACATCATTGCAAGACTGGCCAGCTCCTCATGGGGCGCAAGCGCTTCCACACTACGATCATCATCTCTGGCATTATGCTATTCAGTCTTCCTTAGTAGGGTAGAGCTCTGGAGAGGTGAGTTTCTTGGCCATATTGGGGAGGCCTAGGAGTTCAGGATAAAGTCACAGTAGCATCTGCAACTTGGTGGCTCAAATGCAGTAAGGTACAAAGCAAGACAAAATGTTTAATGAACAGGAACCATAAAGTAGGAATAGAGCAGATGGAAATAGGGTTTTTTGGGTGAAGGTAGGAAGCCAATTTTATGTGGCAGTGATTACATAATGTGGAATGCTGCACTGGTTGTATTGACTTAGGGGAAGTCAACAGGGTAAGGGATGGAGAGGAGAGGAGAAGCATCAAGAAACACAAGCAAAGTCTCAGAAGTTCCAGGACTGGAAGAAATACAGATTTTAAAGAGAATGGTGAAGGTTCCTTATACTCTTGGGATTAAAAAAAATAAAACGTAATAGTTAATATTATAACCAAGTAAGTTGGGAGCTTGATTTTCTTCAAAAATTGTTAGTCTGCATATTTACCATATGAGTGGTGGCTCTGTACTGTACAATCTCTCTTATCTCTCTTCTCTTTGTTTTTCTCCCCCTCTGCCTCTTACTCTATATCTAGGAAAATTAAAATAAAAATGAAATCACCAGGGGGTCGGGCAGTAGCACAGTGGCTTATGTGCACTGGAAGAAACTCAAAGACCTGCTCAAGGATCCTGGTTTGAGCCCCCAACTCCTCACCTGCAGGGGGGTCACTCCACAGGCAGTAAAGCAGGTCTGCAGGTGTCTGTCTTTCTGTCTCCCTCTCTGTCTTCCCCGTTTCTCTCGATTTCTCTCTGTCCTATCCAATAACAATAGCAATGACAACAACAACAATAATAACAACAAGGGTAACAAGGACAACAAAATGGGGAAAATGGCCTCCAGGAGCAGTGGATTCATGGTACAGGCACCGAGACCCAGCAATAAGACTGGAGGAAAAAAAAAAAAAAGAAAGAAATCATCAGAAATGACAGAATCCTGTAAGGTTTGAAGGAATCACAGCAAAACAATGGAAGCAAAGAAAAAATAGGTAAAATTATTATACCATAAACACCAACAAATAGACTGAATATAAAAATCGACCTTTAAACTGAATATAAACATTTAAATTCATTTAATCATATAAGGGGGAAACAATGGTTTTAGAATGTATATTACATTTTGTCATGTTTGGAACATTTGAAATATTTATGTACAATAAAGTGATGGGAGTTAGTTTTAAGAAAACATGCCATTAGCTTTAAAATCAGAGTAGGACAGGATGGACCCCCTCATCCCCCCAAAGAAAAAAAAATCATCTTTCATGATTTTACTCTAATGATTTCACTGAAATAGTGACTTCCTTAAGAATTTCTTATTTATTCATAATTAATTTTCCCATGAAACTTTTTTAATTTTTAAAATTATTATTATTATTACCATTATTATTACCTCCAGGGTTATCTCTGGGACTTGGTGCCTATACAATAAATCCACTGCTTCTGCAGATGTTTTTTTAAATTATTTTTTGGCTATGACAGAGAGAAATTCAGAGAAATGGGGAAGGTGCACCATTGCTGGCCCCCTTGTGAAATTTATTTTTTAATATAAGAAATTTATAATGAGCTAAGAAATGTCTAGCAATTATTATGACTAAAATACTTATAGTGATACCCATTATTTCAGATTTAAACATAGACTGCTCTCAAGAGCCTCTTTTAAATTTGTTTTGAATAATTAATTTTTTAATAAAAAATAATTTATTTTTATTTATTTTCCCTTTTGGTGTCCTTGTTTTTTATTGTTGTTGTCATTTTGGGATAGGACAGAGAGAAATAGAGAGGAGGGGAAGACAGAGAGGGGGAGAGAAAGATAGACACCTGCTGACCTGCTTCATCCATCGCCTGTGAAACTACTCCCCTGCAGGTGGGGAGTCAGGGACTCAAACTAGCATCCTTAAGGTGGACTGGGAGTATGGACTGACCAGTCATCCTCCATGTTCAGCAGGGAAGCAATTACAGAAGCCATACCTTCCACCTTCTGCAACCCACAATGATCCTGGGTCCATGCTCCCAGAGGGATAGAGAATGGGAAAGCTGTCAGGGGAGGGGATGGGATATTGTTGGTATGCATGAGACCCCTTCTGTTTCATTTGGTTTAAATCCCCCCTGCTTAACACTATTCTATTTACATAACCACTTCATTCTATTTACATAACCACTGTTAACAAGTTCCATCCTCCCTCCAGGGCATTTGTGGTTCAGTGATAGGATTCTCGCCTAATCTGCCCCCTCTTTGTCACACTCTGATTTTCACCAGTCACTTTTCTCTCCACCCTCTCTATGTCACATCCTGTTTCCACCTTACTTGGCAAGTATATATAAAGACAGCATTGTGAGTTTTACAGTACTGTACCTTGAGTTCAGCTTAGCTCGTCATAGATTGTGCTGCATCCTGCATGAATAAAGAGATACTGCCTACAGCTCAACCATGAGTCTCTGGTCTTCTGTTACCCGCCCATGAAGCCAGCCCGGCGAAAACAACATAGCCCAGTGAAAACAACAGGATATGGAGATTGGGTGGTGAGAACTGTGTGGAGTTGTACCCCTCCTACCCTATGGTTTTGTTAATGTATCCTTTCTTAAATAAAAAATAAATTAAAAAAAAAATTTAAAAGGAGTCCGGCGGTAGCTCAGTGGGCTAAGCACACGTGGCATAAAGCACAAGGACCGTGGTAAGGATGCTAGTTTGAATAATTAATTTTATATATTTATAATAAAAATGAAAGAACATAAATGTTCTTTCATTGTCATATCTACTTTTGTTAAGTTGCAAAATAAATGTAATTAGCACATGTGCTGAGTATAAATCTTACATCAAGAATCATTTTAGTGGTCTGGGAGGTGGCGCAGTGGATGAAAGCATCAGACTCTCAAGCATGAGGTCCTGAGTTCAATCCCCGGCAGCACATGTACCAGAGTGATGTCTGGCTCTTTCTCTCTCCTCCTGTTTCTCATTAATAAATAAATAAATAAATAAATAAATAAAATCTTTAAAATTAAAAAAAGAATCATTTTAAATTTTCATTCAGCAGTCTTACTCAAAATAAACTTAAAATTTGGTGTCCGTCTTTTCCTTAGACTTAGGTCTAGGCATGTAGAGTATCACATTTGGATCAGTAAGAGTGGGAGGAGAGATAGCAAAATTGTTATGCAGAACGACTTCATGTCTCAGACTTCAGTGTCTCAGGTTCAATTTTTAGCACCACCATAAACCAGAACAAAGCAGTGAAAATAATAACTATAGACTGAACATAATAACAATAATAAAATGTAAAATAATGATAATAATAATAATGACCAGTAAATGGAGAATAATAAAAGCAATTTTCTTTTTTTTTTCTTTTTTTTTTTTTTTTTTTAGTGAGTGAGAGATAAGAGAGCTGTTCTGGCTTGTGGTGGTGGGTGGTATTGAACCTGAAACCTTGGGGCCTCAAGCATGAAAGTCTAGTGCACAACTACTGTTCTTTCTTCCCGTCACTCACATTATGTTTTTGTAGGACAATCTAGTCCTATTCTAACATGCTTCATGTTAGTCTAACTATCTTGTGTCTCTGGCATGTTAACTACAGTTAAGTTTCTTCTATCAGTGATTTTTTTTTAATTTCTTTATTGGGGAATTAATGTTTTACATTCAACAGTAAATATAATAGTTTTTACATGCATAACATTTCCCAGTTTTCCATATAACAATACAACCCCCACCCCCACTAGGTCCTCTGTCATCCTTTTTGGACCTGTATTCTCAACACCCCTCCCCCCAGAGTTTTTTACTTTGGTGCAATACGCCAATTCCAGTTGCAATTTTCTAAGACAAATGTCTGCACTGTGTTGTTTTCACCAGTACACACACAATTTTATACAGTCACTTTCATTATTCCATACAAAAATTATGGAAATGCTTTTCGTTCTATCTTTTTGACTCTTTCACGTTTAGTTGGTATTTCAAACATTACCTTGCCTAACCGGATGTTTTGGAATCATTTAGCTTTCTATGGTATACTAACAGATAAGTAGCACTGTTTAAGACTCAACCTGCTTAAATACACCATAGAAGCAATTTCCTGGTGGAGGGTTATTCCTCCCTACTTCCTGTTTCTACAACACACATGTAATTGTATTCATCACCTCAAATCAGAAGTGTAAGAAAGTGGTTTCAGGGCAGTCGGGCGGTAGCGCAGAGGCTTATGCATACGTGGCACAAAGCGCAAGGATCTCCATAAGGATCCTGGTTCGACCCCCCCCACACACACCTGTAGGGGAGTTGCTTCACAGGTGGTGAAACAGGTTTGCAGGTATCTATCTTTCTCTTCCCCTCATCTATTTCTCTTTGCCCTATCCAACAACAACGACGACATCAATAATAATGACTACCACAATAAAACAGTAAGGGCAACAAAAGGGAATAAATAAATAAATATAAAAAAAGTGGTTTCGGAAACAATCTGCCAATAATTCTACTTCTCGATTTTTTAATTGATTATTTTTATTTCTCTAGGCTACCAGAGTCTGCAGTTTTAGAGAGAAGCAGAGAGGAAAACACTGCTTTCATTTGTCCTATATCCTGATAAATATTTTGTCTCTATAGTGATTCCTTTACATTTCATTAGTTTGTAACATAAAAATCCAGGAAAAGATTTTCATTTTCTACATTCTATTCTGTGGCATATTTCCTCAAAGCATACTGCCATAGAATAGCCTAAGTGATTTAATATATATATATGACAGTAAGAGTAATAGGAAATTCTATTTCAAAAGCATAGTCTTGAGTCTCATGTAGTCTACAGTAGGACTAAGGAGGGAAAGAAGAAAGAGAATAATCATTCTTGGGGTAATTGTAGAAGATATAGAATCCTTAAATAACATGATGGAGTAGGGATAGAAATACTAGTGATAAATCCAAGGAAGAAAAGGCACAGCTATAAAATATGTGACATTTCTATTACTTACTGACCACACATTCTTTTGCTACCACATAGTCATTTCAGTGGCAGCTAGGACACTATGGGAGTATGTGAGAATCAATAGGATGAACAGGTTTTAAAATAATATTTGCCAGTATTATCTGCTTGGATTTTTAATGTTCTTATTGATAACTTATTGATAATTAATGTTGTTGCTGAATTGATATTCTTGTCTGAAGCTGCAAATTTGTAAAAAAAAAAATTGCCAGCTCAAAGAGTAAGAGAACTAATCTTTCTTTTTCATTTTCTCCAACAGGTATATTCTTTTAAAAAATTATTTACAAAATGGAAATATTGACAAGACGATAGGGTAAGAGGGGTGCATTTTCACAGAATAATCCCTTTCCCAGAGCTCTATATCCTATCCCCTCCCTTGATAGCTTCCCTATTCTTTATTCCTCTGGGGGATATGGGCCCAGGATCACTATGGAATGCAGAATGTGGAAGGTCTAGCTTCTGTAATTGCTTCTCTGCTGAGGATGGGCATTGGCAAGTTGTCCATACTTCCAGCCTGTCTCTCTCTTTCCCTAGTGGGGCAGGGATCTAGGGAGGCGGGACTCCAAGACACATGGTGGGGTTGTCTGTCCAGGGAACCTTTATTTTATGTGTAACATGTGTAATGTGTGTTGTGAGCTAGGATACTTGGAAAGGTAGTTTATTTATTTATTTATTTATTTATTTATCTTTGGCACTTGCTGCAACTATGCTCATATACTGGTACAATGGAGAACATTAAGTTGATAATGATGCAATATAAAATTTATACACTTGTGAATAAAAACCAATATAATGTGAGTAGAAGCCCTCAATCTATCTAGTGCTAACAAAATAGCTTACTTGAATAGTGTGTTGCTTAATCGTGTGCACAATCCAAATTAGAATTTGGTCCCTACTGTATTGAAGGACATGGTTAACAGTTCTGTGTTCTCTTTCACTTTCTTTTTTTTTTTTTAATTATAAAGCAAGAAACAAACATAAAAACATTTATCTGATCTAGTTCCCAGTTCTGATGTTTTCATGAGTTTATACTTGAATTAAATTTTGTATAAAAATAATTGGAGTTCATCAAAGAAAGGAAGAAGTAAAGGAGGAGAAACTATTAGATGTGATTTTTTTTATATCCTAGTCAGGTACAGTAAATAGTACTAAATAAACCCTAACACTATGGACAATGATGTAACTAGATTAACCATACTAAATAAGTGCTTGAAGATACCTGATAATAGGCAACAGAAATTTATAATCCCTGAGGAAAAAAAAATATGAGCTTCACTAAAGTTACTCCAAAATGAAAGTTATCATTAACACAAAATTAAAACTTAATTTTCAGCAATTAAGTTGTTAAAGATTAAATTTTTAGCAATCAGATTAAATAAAATTAAAAGTAAACTGTAGTGGATCAAAGACATGGACATTAGGCCAGAAACTATAAAACACATAGAAGAAAACATTGGCTTAACATTTCACAATCTAGGTTTCAGAAAGGTCTTCAAAGACTCAAATCCAATAGCAAAGTAAGCAAAATCAAAAGTAAATCAATGGGATTACATCAAGCTAAAAACTTCTGCACACAAAGAATACTACCACCCTAACAGAAAGACACCTTTCAGGGTGAAGGAGGCTGTTTATAAGCACATGTCAGTTAAAGGGCTAATAACCAAAATACATAAAGATATCAGTAAACATAATGCTAAATGAAACTAAATAAAACAAGCAGTTCCATTAGAAAATGGGATGAGGACATGGACAGAAACTTCACTGGAGAAGAGATCCAGAGAGCTAACAAATACATGAAAAGGTGTTCAAAATCATGATCATCAGATAAATGCAAATAAAGACAATAATTAGTTATCACCTTAGACCTGTGAGAATGTCATACATTAGAAAGGACAGTAAATAACAAATGTTGGAGAGAATGTACATTTTTGCAGTCCTGGTGGGGATGTGAAAAACAGTCTGAAGATGTGTTGGAACACTAGGAAAGTACCTATCATATGACCCAGAAATTTCTCTCCTGGATTTACCCAAAAGGAAACAAAAGCATCTATCCGAAGAAATCCTTGTATACCCATGTTTATAGCAGTAAAATAGCTAAAAATAGCTAAAACCTGGAAACAACTTAGATGTCCAATGACAGATGCATGGCTAAAATATTTGTGGTATATATACATGATGGAAAACTACTCAGCCACTAAAAATTATAAAGTTATTCCCTTTGCAGCAATTTGGATGGATCTAGAAGAGATTATATTAAATGAGATGAGCCACAGAAAGAACAAATACTGAATAATCTCACCTGTAAGCAGGACATAATTAATATGGACAGGGAGGGAGGACACAAAATGAACCAGGACAGGGTATGTGGTATATGGAATCAAAGCAAAAGACGCTGGCAAAGAAGAGAGAAAAAGATAGAAGAGAACTGTGGCGTCCTAGTGCATAATGAACTTCTCAACTTCTCAAAAAAAACATTATGCTTCCAATAAAGGGGGCAGGGAGAAGAGAAAAGCAGTTTCAATGTTTTTTCAATCAGTGAACAAATAAGTGAAGGAACCTATAGCTAGCTGCAGTCTTGTTCTTATACTATGAGCATCCTGTGAAGTATTTTAAATACTGGTGGTCAAAAATTGTGGGCATAAAAAATTAGCTAGATTGTTATAGCAAAAGGAGCATTAAGATGATGGGATGTTTTAAAAGTGACAGACAAATGTGAAATTAGAGTTCCTGCAGAGATATTGAAATCATCTCTCAAGATGGTGAGAATTCTTGCATTTCCAAGAAGTATGACATTGTTTATTTTTGTCATATGAGAAGTTTAATTAACATATATTTTTATTATCTTTATATATTTATTGGATAGAGACAGCCAGAAATCAAGAGGGAAGGAGTTGATAGGGAGAGAGACCAAGAGACACCTGTAACACTGCTTTACCACTTGCAAAGCTTTCCCCCTGTGGGTGGGGTCTGGGGCCTTGAACCTGGGACAGTGTGCAAGGGCACATTTTAACATATGTGCACAACCAGGTGCAGCACCACCCAGATCCCATAAATATATTCTTCAAAAATAACTTGAATATATATTTCATAGTAACCCCCTTCTCAACCAGCAAGCAAAGTAGCAACTAAAGATACTGAGGACTGTTCAGTTGAGTGTCCAAGTTCAAACAGCTACTTAGACAAATGGCAGAAAAGCCAGTGTTGACTGTGATAAAAGCAACGTGTGTGATATCAGTTTCAGGTAGATTAGTTTTTAAATGATGACTTCATATTGATCCTGCCCTCCTAGAGCATCTGTTCGTTTCAGGCAAAAAGGCAAGCAAACATGCTTAAAGCACAGCATGTGGGAAAGGATTTAGTGTCTTAGCTTTATTTATCCATTGGTAGACTTAAACAATTTTTATATTACCAGGAAAAATGGATCCAGGGAGTCTGATATTAAATCCTTAGCAGGGTTCCAAAATGTCAGTGGGATCTTAAGCTAAGCTGTGTTCTTGTGTAAGCTCCATAAAGAGATTGCTGTACTTGTGTATTGATTAGCCACTTGTGGGAGATTGCTTTCTTCGAGAAAGATAAACATCTACTTTGGGCCCCATTCTTTGAAAGGAGGCACGGATTTAAGTGAAGGAACCTCAAACAGCTGGTCTTAATTTTTATTATGTCAAACTCCATTTCATTTTTCTAAAGTGTTATTATTATTTTCTTTCTTTTTGTATGATTAACCAAAGGAAAATGTAATCTGTTTCATAGTATACATCAATTTTAGGACTTATTTTCATTCGATCTGAATATAATACTCATAATGACATCTTAGCTTACAATAATTGATTTCTTCCATTCTGATTACTTCGACTTAACCTTTTGTGGGACACAAATCCCCAAGGCTATGTGGTACACACACACACACACACACACACACACACACACACACACACACACACACACTTCTAATCTGTCACCATCGCCTCACGGTCTTTCAAGTTGTACTCTAATTCTTTAAATATAAGTATAGTTGAACAAACTATGCATTCATAATGAGATATTTATAGTGTATATGTTTTTAAAGTAGTCAGGTTTTAGGAGTATTAATCTGAGGGGACAAAAAGGAAGGCATATATAATTATCCCTGGAGAGTTCAAAAATTGTTTTTAAGTATTATGACATCTGAACTGAATCTAAGAAAATTGGAAAATAACACCCTCAGAGGTCTAAAATTCTTTATACGTTATGAGTTTTTTTGCATTGTCCCTATTACTACAAAAGATGAAGCTAGGAATATGCAGTCTTCTTCTTCTTCTAGCGTTTGCCCTTCTTCTGTAGCCAGTCAACAGCGTCAGGTTGAAAGCTGTCAGGAGCTGCTTGTTGCTGGCTTTGAAAGTGACTGGGATCCATGTGGATTTAGTCGGCTAGGAAGGATCGTCAGTTTCCCCAATGAATGGGTACTCACGGGATGCACCACGAGAAGGTCGATCCAATGCATCCCGGAATATGCAGTACACCCTGATCATAACGTATCCTAAGTTATTAGTAGGAATGTGCCAATTTTTAACTTTTAGAATTTGGCATTAGTCTTCCTTAATCAGGACTGCAGTCAAATTCTATTTCTCACTGTCCTTCATCTAACCTATTCTGACCTTCAAATTCTATTTCTGAAATGTGAACCATAATACCTGGTTGAATGATGGAATAAAGTTTCAAGTTAGACAACATAATTATTGTGCTGTTAAGACCCATTAATCAAAGTGAGTCCACATCCACCCTCTTGATTATTAAACAATAGAAATATTGAAAGACTGACCTCCCATTCAAATGAAAAGAAAAATGATGGCTTTCCCCAAGAAGTAATCTACTAGCAGCTATTGTTAGGCCTTCACAGAAAACAGACATTCCAGAAAATACTATAAGAAAATTTATTTAAAACTTTTAGTACCAGTGAGAGAAGAGAAAATAAGTAAACATTTAGAAGAATTAATAGGTGTAGGTGTGACTTAAAAAGGAAGAGAAGACAGAACCATAGAAGAAAGGGAAAAAATATAGATAGATGATAGAAAACTAGGTAGATAAATAGATCGATAAATGATAGATATACAGGTAGATAGTTTTGGAAATAATATTCAGCCCATATCTGTGATCTTGGGAGAATCAATGCAGTTTCCAACTGAGAGACTGGAGACACACAACTCTGGTGGTGGGAATAGTGTAACATGCTAAATTTGTACAAATATTTGAGACACCATTGTTCTCCTTAATTCAAAATGCAGTGAAATTTTGAAAGTATTTTACCACAATATACCTATATTCCTTAAGATACTATTCTTATTCCTGTACAATTAAGATTTATGTGCAATTTTCTGGGTTGCTGAAGTTTAAAATTGATTTAAAATTAAAAATGTGTTGCCTAAGTAATATCAATAGTATATTTTATTTATGAAAGCTATTCTATAAAATACTGTACTAATAGAATATCAAGGTCAAAGCTGTAATAATATAATGGTGGCAAGATATTTTTATTTATATGACTGTATATTCACATATATACAAAATAGCTTACATGGATGGTGCACTGATTTATCATGTGTGAGAAGGTCTGCTCCCCACCACATTAAAAGAAAATTTGATACTGTGATTCTTCCATCTCTCTCTCTCTCTCTGATCTCTATCTCACTCTTTCTACTTTTACTGAAATAATCAGTCTGGAGAATGAAATCTTCATTTTAGTTATATTATTGAATAACGGAGTTAAATTTCAAATCAGTCAAAATTATATTAATGTGGAAATAAAGTCCACTATAGATATGGAAATGATAGTAATAGCTACTTTATTAGGTATTTATTAGATTAAGCATATCAATAGGAAGCACAAGTGCTGAATATTTAGAGAAAATATAGGTATGCTATGTTTTGCGGTAGTAACAAATTAAGCAAGTTAAAATATCCTGCAGTTTAAAAACCAAATTGGCTTTTGTTTACTATATATAAAGGAACTTTATTTGCTTGCTAACTCTGTAACTATTACATAGTGCTTTGCTTTCTTTCTGAAAAGCAACAACATTCTGCAGTATAAAATTCTTGGTTGAGAGTTCATTGTGTTTTGATGTGGGTCCAGTTGAGCAATCGATAGTAAAAACATTTAGAAGTAACTAGTACATTAATTTCTCTCTGCCTTTGTTTTCTTAGTGATCAAATAATTTACAGGAAAATGTTAACTTCCTTCTAAGTTATTAATTTGTAATTTTCTGGTTGTATGGCATACACTCACTATTCTGAGATAATCAGGAATTAACTGCAGATGTTCTTGTAGTGAAGCACCCAATTTACTTTTCTCTGCCCTTGTCAAATGAATGCTGATTTCAGTGGTGAAGACTGGCTTTCAATGATACACACCTGGAACTTGTAATACAATATGATACTTCAACTTTTACAATTGAAAATAAAGATTAGGCTAAGTAGAGTCATAGTTTTCCATGAAATAAGAATAACAAGTAAGCAATTGCTACTGAGTTGAATATTACCCATTTTTCCACGCAGTTAGGGTCTCTTACATGTGTCATTTTACTGTCCCTGGACTATTTTTTCCCCATTCGTATAATGAAACACATAAGTAGATAAGGATAGATAGATGATAAATAGATAGATAGATAGATAGATAGATAGATAGATAGATAGATAGATAGATAGATAGATAGATAGATAGTCTGCACTGGAATTTTTCCTATGCCAAGGCACATCTTAAGCGATGGCAAGGTTCAAACCTAGGTCATGCACATAGTTCAACTCAATGAATTGTCTCTCTGGACCAGATGTTTTCTATTAGAAATCTGCCCATTTGAAAACAAACTCTATTTCCATCTAGAAGAACCATCAAATGATTGCATGGACAGAACTGATGTAGTAGTATTTTTTTATTGTGTGATTTCCTTGGAAATTCATCCTTTTAGCTCATTTTTTTTTCTCTACACTTTGTTGAAAAGTGTAGAACACTTTCTTTTACATGTAGTCCATGCATCCTATTAAGAGTGCAATAAAAACATTCATCCTTGTTGCATTCATTGGTGCAGGTCAACACCAGCTGGGATTTTCATGGTCTGTAGTTTGAGAAACCAATATACTGAGGTCATTTCTGGTTTTTTTTTTTGTGTGTGTGTGTGTGTCATATGTAAATGATAGAAAGTATCACTTTAAAATGAACAGCAATGCCTGGAAAAGGTTGACAGGGGACCTAATAAAGGTTGTATTGTTATGTGGAAAACCGAGAAATGTTATTCATGTACAAACTATTGTATTTACCGTTGACTGTAAAACATTAACCCCCCCCAATAAAGAAATTTTAAAAAAAGAAACAAAAACTTTTCTGTTATACTTAAATCCGTCAAGATTTACTACCCCCAGAACAGGACTAACAATATTTTAAGCAAGGATTAAGACTTCTATCTAAAACTATATATATGTGGATGGGGGTAGATAGCATAATGGTTATGCAAAGAGATTCTCATGCCTGAGGCTCCAAAGTCCCATATCACCATAAGGCAGAGCTGAGCAGTGCTCTGGTAAAAAACAAAAACAAACAAACAAAGATGAATAACAACACCAAAAACTGTTGTCATGGCCAACTAATTTAAGGTGACACATGTAGCGCTTGTTCACTTCAATAACTCCATATATGCCCAGGTAAAATGTGCCTTCAGAAAGTGCTCAAAATGCTGTTTTTTACCTTCTATTTGAGAAAACATTTCTTTTCTTAATTTATTATTTATTATTGGATAGAGACAGAGAGAAATTGAGAGGAGAGGAGAGATAGAGAGGGAGAGAGACAGAGAGAAACTTACAGCCCTGCTTCACTACTTCTGAAGATTCCCCCCTACAGGTGGGGACCAGGGGCTTGAACCCAGATCCTTGTGCACTGTAGCGTGTGCACTTAATCAGGTGTGCCACTGCCTGGCCCCAGAAACATTTTATTTATTTATTTATTTATTTTTTGGATAGACACAGCCAGAAATTGAGAGGGAAGGTAATAAAGAGAAAGAGAGACAGAGATACCTGCAACACTGCTTCACCACTTGAGAAGCTTTCCCTCTGCAGGTGAGGACCGGATACTCGAACCTGGCTCCTTGTGCACTTACCATGTGTGCTCAACCAGGTACACTACCACCCGGCCTCTGAGAAAACATTCCTTTCAGGATAACTAAAAGAATTCTTATTTTTATTTTTCTCTTTTTTTTATTAGCTATTTAACATTGATCTACAAAATTACAAG
This sequence comes from Erinaceus europaeus, assembly GCF_950295315.1. Classification (NCBI taxonomy): domain Eukaryota; kingdom Metazoa; phylum Chordata; class Mammalia; order Eulipotyphla; family Erinaceidae; genus Erinaceus; species Erinaceus europaeus. Next base: position 161,431,346 of record NC_080164.1, read on the forward strand.
ATAACAGGTGCACAATTCTGCACCCTTCCCACCACCAGATTACTGGATTCCCTAATCCCTCCATTGTAAGCTACAGCATTCTCCCACGGTTGCAGATATGTGTTAACTATTATTTCTACAACTGTCTGTCTATATTTGGCCGTTTTAAAACAGGTCCCATCTTCTCTTCCATCTCAAGTCACACATACACTTATTTTTACATCCAAATGTTCCTCCTCTTCCCTCCTCCCTCTCTGGTTCCTGATGGAGTTGGACTTCAGAGCCGTCTGATCATCTTCCCGCTTTCATTTCTTCCCCACTGGGAGTGTGGATCAAAATTATTTGGGGGGTGCAGAAGGTATGAGTTCTGGCCTCTAGAGGTAATTGCTTCTCCACTGGATATGGACATTAACAGGTTGATTCATACCTCCAGCCTGCTTGTGAAAACATCTTACTATATGACTTTGAGTCACACCTATAGCTTTAACCATTTATAACCTGAAAATTTACTATATACTCAGACATTTTTACATCTGATTTTAACCAGAAGACCATTAATTTTTTTTTTTTCCAGGAGTCCGGAGGTAGCACAGCGGGTTAAGCACACGTGGTGCGAAGCTCAAGGTTTGGTGCAAGGATCCCTGTTTGAACTTCTGGCTCCCTATCTGCAGGGGAATCTCTTTGTAGGCATTGAAGCAGTTCTGCAGGTGTCTATCTTTCTCTCTGTCTGTCTTCCCCTCCTTTCTCCATTTCTTTCTGTCCTATCTAACAACAACGGCATCAATAACAACAACAATAATAACTACAACATCAATAAAAAAACAAGGGCAATAAAAGGGAAAATAAATAAATAAGAATATTATGTTTTAATTCTTTTTTTTTTCTTCCAAGATTATTGTTAAGGCTCAGTGTCTGCATTACAAATCCACTGCTTCTGTGGGGGGCATTTTTTTATTTCAATTGATAGGGTAGAGAGAAATAGAAAGGCAAGGGGAGACAGAGAGGGATAGAGAAAGATAGACATCTGCAAACTTACTCCACCCTGCAGGTGGAGAGCTGGGGGGCTCCTTGCACTTTGTACTATGTGCGCTTAACCTGGTGTGCCACTGCCCGGCTCTCTGCTCTCATTCTGTTCTTCTGTTCATATTTGACTTCTAGAATTCAACATATACAGAGAAAGTTAGAACTGAAATTTGCAGCACTAAGTTGTCCTAACTCAAAACAGATATAGCACATTCAACCACAACTGTCCTTCTACACTTAGATTTTAATAATTTGAAAGTTTAATTTATTTTGAGGATTATAATTAATTTTAATTCCCAAAACTTAGTTACATGACATGCTGAAAGTAAATTATTTTAAATTAGATATATATATTTCATTACCAAAACATATATTTCCAATACTTGAAACAGGGTTTTCTTTATTAAATTCATCCCAAATTAATATCATCTAAAGAATAAAAATTGTCATATCAATTAAGAAAAGGATACCTCAAAATCAAACAGTAAAAATTACAAAACATATCAAAAATGTAAAAAAAAAATATATATAGTATAACCAAAATATAATTCAAATATCAGTGTTTTTCTCTGTGAGATATTATCAACAATTAATAATTGTAGGATATTTTCAAAAAAGTCTACATTATAAAAAAATGAAGTACTCATGTACAGGGATACTTTACAGTATTTCTTGGGGAAAAAAATGAATAAACATCACATTCTTTATTTTTACGTTTGTCCTAAGACCTAACTTTAATAAAAAGATATGAAACCAGATCACTGAGCTGAATAAATAACTTACAACTATCATTCATGTTTGATAATAGCCTAGAAATTTGTATGGAAACTTGATCTAATTAACAGACATCTGGCAATATTGAAACAGTAGACATGCTTCAATTTGCCTACATTATCTTGACTATGTCAGTCACTTTATTGGGGGGGGGGTTAGGTATTAAAATTGCCAAAGAATAAAGTAGCAGGACTGAGATGGCAAAGGGGCAGGGGAAGTTCAATGAACTTTGAGGAATAGTGACTGACATTGTTTGTTGGGGTTGATGTAATGTACAATTTAATGATAGATAAAACAGCTCACCTACGACATCTTACACATCAGTCTTACCTTAATCAAATAAATCCATTTCAAAAAGGACAATTTCTCCTTTTGAATATGTATTGTGCTGACCCAAATTAAACCAGTATTCTAAATACATATATTTCTGAAACTTATTATAACTTTGGAAAAATAAAGACAAAATGAGAAGAAACTATGACTTCAGCAAAATTTAATAAATACTTATTTAATATCCACTATGCACTAGAAATCACGGTGCTTTGTATGTAGACAGAAGATAGCTGAAACAAGTTCTTAATTCAATTCTCCTAAATGACTTGCTATTTTGCAAATTATTTCACATGAGACATTCTCTGCAGTAAGTCAGCATAAAGTTTCTTCACCTCATTTTGTCTTTATTTCTCTAAAGGACATTGGCAAAAATAGAGTTCACAATACAATTATCTTACTTGAATAAGAGGAGGTATGCAATGTTAACAAAGAAGTATATGATGTCAATGTAGCAGAAATGTCTGACTTCACTTGGCTAGAAATCTCCAAATATTTCCTAGCAATTCCTCCGCCTCATTGGTATGTGGAATATCTGGATGAATACTCATTTTTTTTGCTACTTGCTAATTGCTTTATATAACATACCCACCAACCATGCATACATTTGATTCTATATAACATATAAAATTCAAATGAAGATTCCAAATGTATTTTTACAAATATTTCTTGCTTGCTACTTTGCTGTGTGTGAGATCCAGGTTAGAGTCCATTCCCTACTGCATTGAAGGACACTTAGGTGCTGTGGTATCTTTCTGTCTCCCTCTCTCTCTCTTCTTTGTCATATATATATATATATATATATATATATATATATATATATATATATATAATCCTGGAATAGTGAAGCCCCTAAATGACAACAAACAAACAAGCACTTTTGGGGGGGCTAGGAAATAACTATCACATAGAATAATAGGTAGCACCAAGAAATTTCATGAACTGTGGAGTGGTGCTATAAATCTCTCTTTTTCTCTCTCTCCTCTTTGCCTTTTACTAACTGAAATTGAAAGAAAAAGGGAAAGGAGCAGTGAAATTATGCAGGCCATGTTGGAAAAATAATACATATACATATGTTATTTTTATCATTTTAACTATTTGAGTCAAAATGAAATATTTTAGGATAAGAATGGGTATCCATCATGATTTGACAAATGAATATTAAATAGAATTCTTTTTAAAAAATTTTAAATTATCTTTATTTATTTATTTATTTATTGGATAGAGACAGCCAGAAATTGAGAGAAGGAGGGAAGCTGAAGAGGGAGAGAGACAGAAAGACACTTGCAGACCTCCTTCACCACTCACAAAGCTTTCCCACTGCAAGTGGGGAATGGGGGCTCAAACCCGGGTCCTTGTGCATTGCAGCACGTGCACTCAACCAGATGTGCCACCACCTGGCCCCATTAAATAGGATTCTACTGTGGACATCTAATCTTCCCAATAAATAAAACTGTGAATTCTTATTGGATCCATGCCTTGAGCATAAATTAACATTAGATTGTGGCAATCTTATGACTGATGGAGCCAAAATAATGTGGAAAAACTAAAAAATACCAGTATTCTATTTCTAGAAGGCTGTTAAGTAGGTAGGCTTTCTATGTAAATTGCTATGCTGTTATTAAGTATTAATAATAGTTGTAAGTTAATAATTAGCTTAGTGAGCTAGTGTCAGATCTTAGTAAAATGATAACATAAAGAAAGTGATCAGTTTACCTTTTTCCTAGAAATATTAATATTTTCAGATTTGATGGAGGAGAAAAATTAATACAGACAAGATCTGTTATAAGAAGTACACATAAGCACTTACATATACTAATATACATTGCATTTAAATATATTATATATTGACTAACAACAGAAAAACAGTGTAAAATTATTTAACTTGTGTTAAAAATGTATTAGAGCTAGAAAAATTAATATCCATACTATCGCAAATTTAAGCACACAATAACTATAAAAGCACAACTTATATCTTTTTGTCACCAAAATCTCATTATCTGAGTTGCACATAAAACACATGATGGATTTTTTTTTAATCCTAATTAGACATACTCTCTTTTTTTCAAATATTTTCTTTATTTACTGGATAGGAACAGCCAGAAATTAAGAGGGAAGGGGAGGTCGAAAGGGAGAGAGAAAGACACTTGCAACACTGCTTCACCACTTGCAAAGCTTTCTCCCTGTAGGTGGGAGCCAGGGGCTCAAATCCAGGTCCTTGAATATTGTAACATGTGTGATCATCCAGGTACACCACTGCCCAGTCCCCCTTTTATTTTTTTTTTAATTACACACAATGAATTTTTAACTAGTTTAGACAATAACAATGATTTAAATTTGTTACTCATATTTATGCTTAGGAGTGAAATTTCTGCATCATATTATCTATTGTTAACATTTGAAGTCATCTCTTAAAATCAGTCTTGTTAAATGCAGTCAGGCCAAGCTTCAAGTAACTGTCTTCACTATATGCAGAAACACTATAAATGAATGATATTTTCTGTTAAAACTCTTAGATAGTCATTAGGACCATGGTTCTGTCATAGTGGATCTGCCTTTCATGTTTGAGGTCCTGAATTCACTCCCAACCACCACATAAAAGCAACAAAGTGTTTCTCTCCCAGTCTAATTCTCTCTCATATAAGTAAGAAGCATTTAAGCTCTAGTTTTCCACTGCTTTTCAGATAAAGTGTAAAGCATTTAACATGGTGCAAAACTCTGACCCTTGGTTTGATTCCAGCTTCTATTGAAACATTTCCTCTGTTCCTCCCACTCATCTCCATATTGCACACAAAATGCCCGCTGGACACAGCCAACTATGTTGCAAAGAACCATTGTTTAGTTCAGTTTAGAGCCATTGTGCCACTTTCTACTGATGTGTAGGCAATCAAAGAAAACAAAGAGTAACAAGGTTCCTGATGGTTATTGACTTTGAAAGAAACATTAGAAAATAAAGGTAAAGTTACAGAAGGCCACACTTCTGTTCTGGGGAGGAGAGTTGAAACGCCCAGAAGAATGAAACTAAACCATTTTATGTCACTAGAAACAAAAGTCAACTCCAAATGGATCAAGGACCTGGATGTTAGACAAGAAGCTACTTAGAGTAAAATATTCTTAAAACACTTTCCTATTTAAATATCAAGTATTTTTTTCAGAATTAAAAAAAAATTGTCTTTACCAGGCCTTGAAATCAATAGGTAAAATGTTACTAATATACATTAGCTAATAATAGGTGGAATATATATAATTTCACATTTATCTGTTGACTCTCTTATTTTGAAAGTAAGAGATTACTTTGAAGGTAAAAGTGTGTTTGTGTGTTGGGGGGGGCACATAGAATCCAGGCAGTGAAACACCTGCTTATGTGCACATAACACTAAGTTCAAGGACCCACACAAGAACCCAGGTTCGAGCCCCCACTACTCATTTGCAGGTGGAACGCTTCACAAGTGGAGCAGGCCTGCAGATGTGTTGGGCAGTATGCCAGCTCCCTACTGCTTAATGCTGTGGTCTATTTACATAATCACTGTTTTATCTGAGAACCACCTTGCCTGCAGGGCACTGGTTTTATCTCATTGGTTCACACTCTCTTTTTGTTCCACCCCTCGCCTAGTCACACCCTGTTTTCCACCACTAGTTTGCACTCTCTTTTCGCTCCACATCACATCCTGTTTTCCACCCTACTATTTCCTTCTTGGCGAGTATAAATACAGATGCTCTTCTGTTTCACACATGGGATTGCCTTCTGGCTCCGAGAGTCCCAGAGTCTCTCTCCTGCATGCTAGCTCAGCACCAGTTCCTGATCCCTCTCCCACGCAGCAGCCTAGGTTGGCTCCAATTGAGTTCTGTCCAAACCAGAGAGGACTTCCTCAGGAAGAAGCACCCTCAGGCTATCCCGGCACAGGTGTCTTTCTATTTCTCTGTCTTTCCCTCTTCTCTCTGTTCTATTTAATAAAATGGAAAAAAAAAATGGCCACCAGGAGCAGTGGATCTGTAGTGCTGGCACTGAGCCCCAGTAATAACCCTGGAGCGAAAAGAAAGAAAGGAAAAAAAAATAGATTTAAGTGATCAGTCAGGGAGTGGAACAGAGGTAAACCACAGGACTTGCAAGAATAAGGCCTGACTTTGATTCCTTAAATAGCATATGCCAGAGTGATACTTATGTTCCTCTCCTTATAATAATCATAAATTAAGAAATCTTAATAATTAACAATTAAATTGATCACATTGCTTACCAATGCATCTATCTGTGAATGCATTTCATTGTGGGAAGAGAGAAAGTTTATAGAACATTACAATGTCTGTTTATCTAATTATTTCTGAGTAATGTTGATTACTATCATAATCAGATGATGCAGAGTCACTTTTAATTTCCATGAACATAATTACTAATTTTGAAATAAGAGAGATTATGGCTATTGATACATTTATAGAGTATAAATTATTGGCTTTACTAAAGTATTCCCTGCTCTTCTAAGTGATACTTACTGGGTTATAATAACTTATATTTGATGAATAAAACAGAAGTTTTAATATCATTATTTTGAATTAAAGTGTTTTTTTTTTCCTGGAAATTGGTGTTAATTATCTGCCACTTCTAGTTCTACCATTTGCAAAATTTTATGGTTTATATTAGATAAAATAAGTATTAAAAATATGAGTTTTTTTACAGAAAGATATAGACCATCATAAAGTATATACTAAGAATAACATTTAAAGGACTTTATAATGCAGACATTAATTATGTTTCAAAATAAAAGGGAAAATCCAGTGTTACACTTTATGAATGATGGAATTCTCAATGGATAATACAATCCAGAACTTTGTCTTTTGTTCTGGTATTTCCCACCCACATATTCTTCACAAGTATTTCAGCAACTTTACTTCACAGTCTTCTTTTCAGAAAACTTTTAACCTTCCCCTATGGAAGAAGTTTCATTTCTTGGCATTTTTTTCCCCTCTATTGTTTTGAGGAATTCCTCAGAGATGGACTATAAGACTACGCATATTTTCTTTTTCAAATGTCTTGAACACAAAAGAGTAATGAATGAAATTTTATGTAAGTGATCCAGTCCTTAGCTGTATTTCCGTGAAAGTAGTCATTATGTAAAGTAAGCACATCTGAAGTCAAACAATTCTTATTCATTCATTTAACCCATCTTGGTTAATTTGTCTTTTACTACCTTGATATGCCTTGTCAATTAGGAACAACAGGAGCTTTCTGCCTACTGCTATCTTCTTCATATTAATTTTAACTTTTAGCACACAAAGCCTAACTGAATTGCAAGAGGAAATGACTATTATTACCAAACATAACTGGTAATAGATCCAAGGGTCCATGTCAGAAGATCAGATTTCTGTTTAAGGACTCATTTAGAACAAAAAGTGTAAGAAAGAAGAGAATTCTGTATTTGTGAAAGTTCTATTATTCCTTTTATCAGTCCCAAAGTCAGCTTCCTTGTACTCACAGAACATTAATTCTCCTGGGAAGATATGTTTTCTTAAAAAAAAAAAAATACAATTATACAATCATGTTGTAAAACAATGGATTTCATATTACAGCAAGCTTACAACTTCCCTGAATCTCATTAAAACTACTAAAAAATTATTAATGACACAGTTGGAAGAAACTGGTTATGGTTCACTCAAATACCATCACTACTTTAAAGTAATTTGGCTTTCCAAATTCAGGTAGTACTTTACCCTAATTCTTCAGTGCATGTAAGAAGATACAAGACTTTTTAAGAAGAAAAAAAAAATGGAGAAAAGAAGAAAGTGAAGTGAAGTTGAATACACTGCCCCCCGCCTTGTGCCTCCGAAAGTCAAAAATGTTACAAGAGCTTTTGCAAGACATAAGTCTATTTTAATTTGAAATGCAACAGAGGAAAGAGTAATACTAAGATATTTATCTCTGCTTATTCAGAGCATATTTTATACAGGTATGAACATGGGTTAAAATTTCTATTGTTTGATGATAATGATGATAATGATGATGACGATGGTAATTTTATCAGAGCACAGCTCAGCTCTGGCATATGACAGTGCCAATACTGAAGCTGGGTCCTCAGACCCTCATGCATGAAATCTGTATTTTGTTTATTTTTCTTTTGCAAAACCATAATATACCCCCAGACTTTCTCTGCTTCTTGAGAAATAGGAGATTGGGTTCATGACTTTTGTCCTGCTCTTTCATGTGTGAACTCTAAGAACTCCTTAAATGACAACTTGGACTTCTTTTTCTAACTCTTACTTCATATATACCATGCTAGAGTTGGTTACTGATTCTATGTATGGTTTCTGAGAGAATTGTATCAATGTAAATGGAAACTAAAAACTAAATTATAGTAGTGCTAAGAACTTTGATTTTTTTTTTTTCTTCTGGTTCCCACTTTCATAACAAAACTTTGTCACTTGATGATTGGGTATTACTAATTCAAGCAGTCATTCATTATTTCCCATTATGGAGACAGGTTCATTGAGATAGCATTGTTCAAAGTTAATATAAAACCTGAACTATGAGCAATTGGCATTATTAAATACCCCATAACTTCACTGTCAGGAGTAGAGGTGGTCACCTATTATTTTTGTTAATTTCTAGTTATGTGCTAATTGTATGCTTATCCACACTCTTCTTAGAATTTCAGGTGAATTTTTCATACTTCTTATTTTAAATTGTGCCAATGCTCTTGTATTTTTTTTTTCTTTACACTGTTAACTTCCAGAGTTCCAGTTCAATGATGAATGATGAAGCCTTTTATACTCTCTAGTAAATTTTTATACTGTCATGACTTGAGGTTGATAAAGTTGCGAGAAATCTTTTTGATGCTAGTATTGATCTATGACCTAATAGATTCTAAATTGACTTAAAAAAATCAAACTATTAATTAAACAATTTTTTATTAATTATTTTTCTGGAAGTACCTATTATCTTTTTTTTTTCTTTTTTGGTATGAGGGAACAAATGACTTTTGCCTTGTTCTCAGATTTTACTAGAGACTTTTTTTTTATATCAGAGACCTCTGATTATATTGGAGTTCGTATTTATCAACATATCACGTCTATTTTAGGATGATGAGTGACCAGCTGAAATTATTACATTTTGTATATCAACCTACTCCAAAATTCTTGCTATGAAATATACATAGTTGGTTTTATTGTGACTGTAAAATATACTTATGTTCTTCATGCCATTCTGTCCAACGGAGTAGTAGTTGAAATTAGACTCACTCATAACATTTTAGTGATGTAAATATTTGAATCTATGACCCTCCAGTAGGCTAGCTGATTTTTCACATGACTACCTGAGAAGGTCAAGAATAAGAGCAGAAGTGCACTGAGCTTCTTAATCTTAGATTTAGAGCTGATTTAACAACAATTCTACTGTTAATGACCAATGTTGAACACAAAACCAATTCAGATTGCAGGATCCAATAGTAATTACAAAGATTTCATTCTCTTTTAGAATATACAAATTCATTATTGTCTCATTTTGATCTGTTACTGTATATTATACAGGGTTTGGCCAGAAATAAAGATAAATATCAGAGAAAATATTTGAGAATGTTAATATTTTATTATTTCTGAAAATGTTTACAAATATGTAAAAAAGTCATCTTACCATAGTTTATGGCATGTGGATAAAGTGTGTTATATATTTTTGAAAGGTTTCAATTACTTAAAAAAGAATTGATTCTTTTTACTTAACATTTGCAATGTATTTCTTATCTCCCTGGTTGTTTTATAATCACAAGTGTTATCTGGATTTTTTTTTTCAGATTTCATCCTGACTAAAAGAATTATCTGTTAAATTCAGTAATTCCTAATACAACATAGAATATAGGAAAGGCAAACAAAGAGAGAAACATGCACAGGGGGACGACGGGGTGGTGGCTTAGTCAGAAAAGTTCACTTTAAATTAGCTACAAGTTAGGTGGAGTGCAGGCAGCAAGTCCTAGGAATAAACCTAGTGACAGGAAAGAAAGAAAGAAAGAAAGAAAGAAAGAAAGAAAGAAAGAAAGAAAGAAAGAAAGAAAGGAAGGAAGGAAGGAAGGAAGGAAGGAAGGAAGGAAGGAAAAAAGAAAAAAAGAAAGAAAAAGAGAGAAGAAAGAGATAGGAGGGAAGGAGGGAGGGAGAGAAAGGAAGGAAGGAAGGAAGGAAGGAAGGAAGGAAGGAAGGAAGGAAGTGAGTGAGGGGTAGAAATAATATTAAAGGAAGAAACATATACAAGTAGACGGGCTGAATGGGTCAGGGAGATAGTTGAGCTGATCACCTGGATTTATACACCTGAAGGTCTCCCTTCAATTCCGGTGCCCGAAGTAACAGAGTAATGCTTTGCTTTTTCATTTTCTTTCTCTTGGTCTCATGTCAAACTTTCTTTCCCTTAAATGCAATAAAAAAATCAATCTTTCAACAAATGCATGGGCTGAATCTAGCTAGTGCTTCTAATATTTGGTGTCAACAATGACAACATGAAAAGAATACAGTGGCAAGGAACAACACCTGGATATTTGTTTTGAAAAAAATAAAACTGCCTTATTATATCATGTAATGTAGTCAAACAAATAATGCTATTCTTTCATCTAGGGATTTCATTAGACCTTTATACTTACAAGTGAATATAGCATATTGGCAAGACATAGAAAGTCTCTGTTACAAACTCTATTTTGGAGCTGATTTCTGATGAAATCTATCAGAAAAGAAATATAAGGAGTGGAATTAGCAAAGTAATGAAATACAGCAATCCAATTAAAATTAACATCACTTTCCCTCATCAAGTGAGAAAATGAAACAGTCTAACAGTTAGCTTAACAGCATGAGACACCATCAAAAGCTAGATATAAGTGAAGAAGCTGTAACAGTGCTTACTCTATACATGAACTAGAGTACTGACACAGTGTTAATAAGAGTAGTTTGCATTTAAATAGTGTCTTACTTTGTTGAAACTTTTAAAGTGATAATTATCATCCCTAGAATTCTTCTTAAATGAATATAGGTACCAAGAGCATCATTCCTGTCTTAGAATGGAAACACGGACTAGGTTAAGAGAATTATTACACATATTAATATTATTTTGTTGGGATTCATAGTTTTAAGAGTTGGCATCTCTTACCTGCAAAGTGTTTATGGAAATTGACTAGTTTATATAAATTACTTGAAAATGTGTTTGGATCTATTTTGTATATAGGTAATCACATGACCTTTAACTTGAATTTCTAACTCTGGAATTCCAGAAGACTTGCAAGGCTACTCAAACTATCCCGGGTGTAATGTTATTACTTAATCAAGTAGGAGATAATATTCTTGATTTACAGATGTAAGGCAAGAAAATTAATAAATAAAAGTTTTGTGACCTTATATTTCTAAAGGCTATAATCTGATCACATGGCTGTATTACTTATAATACTTCATTATTGATTATGCTTTGAAAACAGGTCTAAAATTCACTCTGGAAAAAACCTTTTCTAAAGCTTTTATCATATCAGTTTTCATTTGGTTACGTAAGATGCTTAAGTCTTCCCTCCTTTTTCTGCTTTGAAGATTTCTTTGATGTCCATTCTAGCTCACTTTCAGATGTAAGACTGCATAACTGGTAATACTTTTATACATTATACTAGTATTTAAATATAAACAGATATTAATTACTCATATCCTATACTTTCAATTAGGGGATTACTGCAAGATTTTCTCAGAACTCTTTGGGCATTGACTTCTAATGATATATATTCTGGAGGTGGCCAACCAAGAATTTATCAAGCCAGTAGATTTTCATCCATAAGTCACCTTTGTAATCATCCCATGAAACTAATGTATAAAATTGTTTAATATGTACCTTTTACTGATGATATAAATATTTCAATTATTAAAATGAAAAAACTATATAGGGAAGTGTTTCTTAATAGAGGGGTAACGTAACTAGAAAACAGGTCAAAAGTAATAAATGATGCAATGAAAATCATATCATTTTCCTGGAAAGCAGGACAACTATTGTTTCACTTAATGTAATGACTTTCATTAATACACATCATTTCTGTGGGACTATTTTTCTCTTTTCTAATAAGAAACATTTACCCAGAATAATTTTAATATCTCCTCTAAATCTAAATTCTACAAAGCCTTATATCCTTTTTTCATACTGCTTCATATTTTGTTGACATATCAGCAGGGAACTTCACACTTCATTGGAAATCCATTAAAACAATTACCATGTCATTAGTGAAGACTTTTAATTATGGGCTTAGTAACCTAAAGAATTCACTATGATAGGCAAGATTAGCTTTGTGAGCTTGTGCAACAATAGGATACATCCAGCAAAGAGAATAGTCTTTCCTTTGGAGAATTTTGACCTGTCATTTACACAGCAGTCAGTATTGTTGATTAAACATGTCAGTTAGAAAGTCAGGAAGTAAAGTAAGATTGATAACATTTCAGATAATCTCCTGACTAAAATGAAGCAGAAAATTTAATGAAATCCTGTAGTATGACAACACTAAGAAAGGGCATTTCAAAGATGATGAAGCAGGTGGTGGTGATGGTAGCTGCTGGAGCCAGGGCTCAGTGGGTAAATTGCAGGACTTGAATACTATATGAGACCCTGAGTTCTCACACATATGCTGAAGTAATTCTCTGGTCTCACTCTACCTTAAATAAACTAATTAATAAATTCTTTTGGGGGGGATGACAAGGAGGTGAAAGGTATAAATAGGATTCTTGATTAAAATAAGGTGACATGAAATAAGGTGATATGGGATTCAGACGGTATTTCAGTGGGTTAAGCGCAGATGGCACAAAGCCTGGCTCCCCTCCTACAGAGGAGTCGCTTCACAAGCAGTGAAGCAGGTCTGCAGGTGTCTCTTTTCTCTCCCCCTCTCTGTCTTCCCTCCTCTGTCCATTTCTCTCGGTCCTATCCAACAATGACTACAATAATAATAACTACAACAATAAAACAACAAGGACAACAAAAGGACGTAAATACATAAATAAAAAGAAATAAGGTGACATAATAAGAAATAATGAAATTTTCCCTTGCTACAACTTAGATGAAACTTGAAAGAGTCATGGTAAGTGAAATAAGATAGAAGGAGAAAAATAAATATGGAGTGAGCTCACTCACAGGTAAAAGAAAGGTAAACCCAGGGTAAAACTCAAATCTAAGTGCTCTCAAGGAAGGAGGCAGGAGGGAACTGAAAAGAGCTGTGGAACTCAATGAGCTACATACAGTATCAAGACAAAGTGGAGACAGGGATAGTGTTCTGACACCTATCGTGGGGAGATAAAAAAATTGTACACCAATAACAACAGTCTTATAAATAAACATTTTCCACCTAAAACCATCTATTAAAAAATAGGGAGATCAGAGTTGGGAGTACATATCTGCTAAATACGAATTTTCTGGGGACTGGAAAATTTTCTGGGGACTGGATTACTTATTTGGTTGAGAACATTCATTACTATGTGCAAGGGTCCAGTTTCAAACCTCTACTCCCTACATGTGGGAGGAAATTTTCACAAGGGGTGAAGCAGTGCTACAAGTGCAGTGCTTTCTCTCTTCCTCACATCTCCTCTCCCTGTTTATCTCCCCTCCCCTCTCCAATTCTCTTTGTCCTTTCTAACAAACACATAAATATTAAAATATTAAAAAATCACAAATCTTCTTTAGATAAGTTTTTTTGAGATTTGTATTAGTGTGCCTAAGAGTTTATCATTTTAAAAATCTATTCAAGATAACTTTTTAAAATCCTATGTATCATCTTTTTTTTTGATATTTTGCTTCTACTCTATATTTTATGATTTCTTCTTTTCTACTGATGTGTGATGCCATTTGTTCTTTTTCTACTTCCTTTGGATGCAAGCAAGTAGACATTTTATGTTTCTCTTATTTATGCCTGTGGGTTTGTATTGCTGCAAACTCCCCACTTAATATTACTTTTATTATATCCCAGAGAGTTTTATAGCTCTTCTCTTTATTTTCATTGCTCTTAAGTTTTTTTTTTTTTTACCTCTGCATTCCTTATTGATCAAAGGTTCATTCAAGATAATGACTTTATGTCTCTACACATAAGATTGAGGTTCTCCACTTTCCATTCTGTGATTCATTTTTAACTTCATAAAATACTAACTGGAAAAGACACTTGATACCATTTGAATCATTCAATGTTTACTGAGATTTGTTTTCTGTGCTAACAGTTGATCAGTCCTTGTACATTGGTGATGTATGTTATCTATCTTTCCTCTTTTTAAATTGTGATTTGTCATCTTATTGGAGGAGTACAAATTTTAACAGATAGTAACAATTTCTCATCTCCCTATTAAATGTGTCTGTAAAAAACTCTCATCCTCAAGTCAGGTCCTTTTCCACAATTTGTACCAGAACTTCCATGACCTTTCCACCACCCCCTTCCACTTCTACCTTCCCATGCGTCCTCTGGGTGCAGTATACCACATCCAGACCAATTTTCACTTTGTGCTTTATTTTTCTGTCATTGGTTTCTTAAGTTTCATCTATAAGTGAGACATGATATTTATGCTTATCCTTTTTTTTTTTTTACTTATCTCACAAAACATGATTCCTTCAAAAGGGATGACTTCATCATTTAAATCACTGAACAGTATTCCCTTGTGTATATATCCCAGACCTTTCTTCATCATTTATCTGCTGTTGGGCAACTTGGTTTCTTCCAAGTCAGTTATTCACTTCATATGTTGTTTGATTCGATTTGCCAAGATTTTGTTGAGGAGTTTGTGTCAATGTTAATCATGGATATAGGTTTACTCTCTTCTTTTTGTGGTAATATTTTTCTACTTTGAAGATCAGAGTGATGTTGACCTTATACAATACTTAGTCTATTGTGCTCTCCACTGTCATACAGTATCTTTGTTTGTGGTAAGCCTTTTTGCTACAAATATATTGCATCAAATAGACTAGCATTTTTGCCCTCATGTAGAACAACTTTGGATGTGGGAGTGATAGGATCCTGTAGCTATGTATGAGTGAAACATAAACATATTCTCCATCATAAATATTTATTTGCCACTAAGTTTACTGCTGGGGTTCCATGATAACACTACATAGTCACCACTCCCAGTGGCCTTTTATTTTTCCTTCTCTCTCTCTCTCTTTTCCTTTTTAAAAATATTTATTTATTTATTTATTCATTCCCTTTTGTTGCCTTTGCTATATTGTTGTAGTTATTATTGCTGTTATTATTGATGTGACCGTTATTGGATAGGACAGAAAGAAATGGAGAGAGGAGGGGAAGACAGAGACGGGGAGAGAAAGATAGACACCTGCAGACCTGTTTCACCGCTTATGAACTGATTCCTCTGCAGGTGGGGAGTCAGGCTCGAACTGGAATTCTTAAGCTGGTCCTTGAGCTCTGCGCCACCTGCGCTTAACCTGTTGCGCTACCACCCGACTCCCAAAACCTTTACCTCTCTCTCTCTCTTTTAAAAAGTATTTATTTATCTCCTTTTTTGCCCTTGTTATTTTAGTGTTGTAGTTATTATTGTTGTTATTGATGTCGTCATTGTTGGATAGGACAGAGAGAAATGGAGAGGGGAGGGGAGGGGAAGACAGAGAGGGGGAGAGAAAGATAGACACCTGCAGACCTGCTTCACCTATTGTGAATTGGAGCCTCTGTAGGTGGGGAGTGGGAAGTCGAACTGAGGCCTTGTGCTTGGTAGTTTGTGCTCTTAACCAGGTAAGTCACTGCCCATCCTTGCCCACCCCACCCCCAGATAATCTTGTAAGGCAGAGTGACTGTGGCCAGAAATGCATAGATTAAATTATACTACAAACCACATAGAAAGAACAACTAAGCAGACCAGGAAGCCTTTTCAGAATTTGTATTCTGATGATCTTAGAATGAAGAAATGATTATCCTTTCATTTATGTTGCTATTGTGCAATTGAAACTTTGACCTCATACTTGTTCATGAGTCTTTAATTTTCCATATTTCTTCTGCCATATTTTTGAAATAATTTAAAGAAGGTCATATACTCTTATGCTTGCAAGTCTAATGACTGTTGTCTTCCTACATGATGTAGATACTATTATCTTTGGTGTCAGGTTCATACGAGATGTGAATTCAAATACAAATAACCTTAGTTTTATCACTTTTAATACTTACAGTAGTTAAAAATTATTGGATTAATACAAGCACAATTTTGATTTCTTTATTATAATTAAACTATTATATATGCATAATTATATACTTATATATAAATATATACATATATTTAACTTTTATATAAAAATACAAACTTTCCTGGGTTTCGGATTCCGTATCAGATGTTTGTTTTGATTTTACATAGATAGCATGAATTGATGAAAGTTAATAAATAAAATAACTTATTTTGTCAAGCTCTCAATAAGTCGTTAAGTATTTACTTACAACGTTTTTGACTTCAATTTTTTTCTATGTATTTCTATATATATTGTTTCAGAACTTGACATGGCAAATGAGAAAATATGTAATTAAATTAAAGCTTTAAAATATAAATCCTCAGCCTAGGGAGGCAGAGCACTTGGTTGAGCACATATGCCAAGGTGCTCAACGACACAGGTTAAAGCCCTTAGTGGAAGGGGAAAGCTTCAGAGGTGGCAAAGAAATTCTGAAGATCTCTCTTTCTCTTTCTCCCCTCCATATTTCTGTCTCTATAAAATAATATAAATAAAATGAATTATGAATCCTGAAAAATAATGTTTTGTCCTTTCAAAATACATTTTATCTCACTCAAATTTTTGATATTCATTCTCATGCAATGCTTGAATGTACCCCAAAATTATCACAATTATTTAAATAAGCATTTTGGTAAAATAAATATTTCAATGGGTATGCTCTCCTTAACAGCCCTGAATGGGTAAAAAATTAATAAGTAATGGAGTAGTCATGAATTAAAGGTGTGCATCTCAGTCAGAAGTATATGTGCTGAAATTCCAGTTTCAAATGTAATGGTGTCTTGCACAGGCCATTGCTTCTTGGTGACATAGCTTAATAATTTGTAAGAGGGTAATAATAATATTCATAACAATAATATAGTAAGCTAATTGAGATTTGACTCATTTGTAGAAACAAATATTCTAGAAAAGCATTTGATTTTATATAAAGATAATAATAACCTTTAATTATTACAGTTATCATCACCAATATTGTCAGTATTTGTCATGACATAGGAATATGTATCCAATTTCATTTTCACTCCTTATTTTATTCTATGCAGTTTAACTAAAGTCTGCAAAGACTGTTTTGGTTGTCACTGGCGTTTCACCAACCCAGGGTGATTTTTCTTTTCCAGATAAAAAGAGAGAGACAGTGATACAGAACTACAGGGCCAGTAGCACAACGGATGATACATCTAACTATAGATCAGAGACAGTGAGACAGAGAACAAACCTGGTTTATTCCATTTCAAAGCAAAGCAAGTGCACTAGATGAGTTATCTTGTTGAGCCCAAGCTTGCAGAAACTGTAATTGTATAAGAAGGCGAAATGTTAATCATCTTTTTAGGAAATTTATGAGGTAAGGAAATAAACATACAGTGATGCTTTCTCAATCCCATATGTATTTTTTAAAAGTATGTATTTATTTTAAGAGGGAGTGAGAAGGACCAGAACACCACACAGCTCTGGCATAGGGAAACATCAGGGATTGCAGCTGAGGCCTCAGATAGGCAAATCTTGTACTATAATGCTGATGTATCATTCATGTGCACGATGCCTTTTCAGTTAGTAATTTCATATCCACAAAATTAACTGATCAATTGTCAGTCGAAATAATATATCATTCACATGAAATGCTAAAATACTGACATTGTTGTAAAGTCAAAACTGAACTGAATGTCTTGTGTCTTAATACGTTTTTTATATTGATACCTATGACAAAATGCAGCTGAGTGTCTGAGATCATTCCCCCTAATTTAAAGTTAGTAAAAATTAGTAATAGCAGGAGTCGGGTGGTAGCACAGCGGGTTAAGCACACGTAGTGCAAAGGGCAAGGACAGGCACAAGGATCCCTGTTCCAGTCCCCGGCTTCCCACCTGCAGGGACATTGCTTCACAAGTTGTGGAGCAGGTCTGCAGGTATCTGTCTTTCTCTTCCTCTCTCTGTCTTCCCCTCCTCTCTCCATTTCTCTCTGTCTTATCCAACAACAATGACATCAATAATAATTACAACAGTGAAACAACAAGGTTAACAAAAGGGAATAAATAAATAAATAAAATTTTAAAAATTAGTAATAGTTTACGTTAAGTATGATAATGTTTTACACTTAAGCCATGTAAATCTTGAATTTGTATCTCAGTACTGCCAAGAACATGCTAAAATAACATTCAATGCCTCCACAATATAAATATTATTAAATATATACATTGCACTAAAATATTCGAATAACAATTAGTATAATCAATTTTCGTTTATTCACTATCCTCATGTTTTCACTGGATAGCTTCACCTGTGAAATGAACATACATAACAACATATAATTATAGTAAAGGTACATTAAATGAAAAGCAGATAAGTTAAAAGGTATCATTAGTGAAGTATTTATATAAGTAAATAAGATCTATAGTTCCATAATTACAAGGCTGGACATGGAATATGTTGTTCTTTCTTTTGACATCTAAATGCATCATTATTTAAGAAGATTTCAGTGAATTTATCTGAATTTAATTAAGTTGTATATATGCAACTATTGTGTCATCAGATGGAATACCATATGGGCAAATTTTGTTGATGTTCAACCATTTTTCAATATTTTCTTGACTTTAACTTTTACTCTAAATAACAGTTTCAGTGTTATTCTACCTGATTTTTTAATTTAGTAAAGTATATAGAAAATATTCCAAGATTCTTCTCATTTCTCAGGTAGAGACAGAGAAAAACAAAAAAAGAGTTAAATTGGGCTAATCATTAAAAATCTAGTAATAATTAGAGACAAATTAAACAGATGACAGAAAAAAAAGTCATCAGTAACCAGTAAGTAAAAATGAGGCTATTTAGAAGCCCAATGATTCTTAACCATATTTGATTTGGCAAGATAATTTCTGTTATTATAGAAAATCTATGGTGGCAGGCTGTAACACACTGGGTTAAGTGCAGATAGTGTGAAGAGCAAGGATCCTGGCTCGAGCCCCCCTGCAGTGTGTGGGTTGCTTCACAAGAGGTGAAGCAGTTCTGCAGGTCTTTCTCTCTTCCTTTCTATCTTTCCCTCCTCTCTCAATTTCTCTCTGTCCTAAACAATGAGAAATGGAAAAAAGATGGTGATTCAGGATATGACACAGTGGATAAAGCACTGGACTCTCAAGCATGTGGTCTCTAGTTCAATCCCTAGCCGCACATGTGCCAGATTGGTGTCTGGTCCTGTCTCTCTGTCTTATCTTTCACATGGAAAAAAAAAAAAAAAGAAACAAAGAAGAAATTTGCATTTTATATATGCCAATATCTTAAAATAAAGGAAATTTCATTGACAAACTCATTTTACTAGCTTAGACCCAGATGGAGCCTTGTACTTTTAACCTAAATTTAATTTTATGACAAAGATGTGGTAAAAAGAGATAAAAGGATGACTTTTTTTAAACAAAGATGTTATAAAAAGAGATAAAAGGATGGCTTTTTTTTAGTTGAAATGAGAATAATAAATCTGGAAATGAAATCATAATTTAGAAAAGAGAATCGTATAATTGGCAGACAAACAAGGAAACTATGAGTGGTATATAATCTTAATTTTCATAAAATATGAAAATGATATTTATATACTTAATATGAAAATGTATCATTAATAATTCATGACATAACCAAATACACAAGTACCATTAATTACTGAATTATAGAATTCTGAATACTTTGAAAAACATTTTATTATGAGTAAAAGTATAATTGCTTCTTTGCTTCCATGATTACTTCAATTTGTAACTTGTTAAGGAATTAAGGAAAGTTTTATTATTTAGAAACACTGCAGGAAAGAGTTTCTCTGTATGAGCTGGTACATTCGTGTGTGACTAACAGAATGAACAATGAAGTTAAGACCAGAGAAACAGTTCACTGGTTTTGTCACTGCTTCCTTTTTATAAATACAAATTTAAAAAATAAAGAAAATAAATCATACTATGAAACTAGTACTAGTTGTCTTAGAATATTATGTAGGTTATAGAATAAGTGCATTATAAAAAAAAAAAACTGATGGAAACTTGATCAGAATAACTTGAACTGAAGCCCATGTTCTTTAACTTATTAGTCCTGAGATCTGAGAAAGTTTTAAAATTAAAGAGATCAAACGTTTTTATTCATAAAATCGAGATGGTATTATACTATCAGAATCAGACTAAGATTATTCAAATGTATATAAATAACATTCAGCAGGTACTACTTAGATATTGTTTACTACTACTAACTATGAAATATACAGAGAAGCTCATTTCAACAAAAGTAATTTATTATTATTATTTACATTTATTGCCGCTAGGTTTGTCGCTAGGGCCCAGTGTCTGCACAATGAATCCACTGCTCTCTGAAACCATTCCTCCCCATCCCTTTCATCTGATAGGACAGAGAAAAACTGAGAGGTGCGAGGGATTTAGAGAGGGATAGAAACACTTGCAGCACTGCTTCTGAAGCCCTCCCCCACCCCACAAATAAGGGCAGAAAACTTGAAGCCAGATCCCTGCACATGGTAATGTGTGCACTCAACCAGGTGTGCCACTGCCTGCCCCAGTAAATATCATTTTGAAATTCCAAGTGTAATTAACATAAAAGGCAAATGGATTTTATTTTTATTTTTCATGTAAAGGGAATTCATTTAGGAAGTACCATTCAGGGGGCCTGGCTGTAGCACACTGAGTTCAGCATAGGTGGCACTAAGCAAAATAAACATCACAAGGATTCCTGTTCGAGTTCCAGGCTCCCCACCTGCAGGGAGCTGGCTTCACAGGTGGTGAAAAAAGGACTGCGGGTGTCTCTCTCCTCCTCTCTGTCTTCTCTTTCTCTCTTGATTTCTCTCTGTCCTATCCAACAACAACAGCTATAACAACAAGGGCAACAAAATGGGAAAAATGGCCTCCAGGAGTAGTGGATAGCACTGAGTCCTAGCAATAACCCTCATGGCAAAAAAAAAAAAAAAAAAGGGAGTAGCACAGCGGGTTAAGTTCAAAAGGCTCCAAGTGTACCTGCAGGGGAGCTGCTTCACAAGCGGTGTCTGTCTTTCTCTCCTCTTCTCTGTCTTCCTCTCCTGTCTCCATTTCTGTCTGTCCTATCCAACAATGACGATGTCAACAACAACACCAATGATAACTACAACAACAATAAAAAAGCAAAGGTAACAAAAGAAAGAAAAAAACAACAAATAAATTTTAAAAAGCAAGTACCATTCAAACTATCTATACATAAGGAGCCAACAACATTAAAAAGAAAAGTGACCCACTGGCTAAATCTTGAAAGAAAGACTAGGGGACACATGTGGACGCCTGAACCTATTTCCAATATTTTCAGCATGTCTAAAAGTCCCAGATCTACAGCATGGGTGTCAGTTAAAACACTTGTGTCTGCAGCCACTTAAATTAGTTTGAAACATGAATGACCTTCATCTGTTTTTTTCTAACTTCCTCAGTCTGAAATGTTAGAATATTTTTGTATCTGACTTAAACTATCTTGGCAAGGATTATGCTGACTTAACAGAAGTAATTTTACATTAAAAGGGGTCAATGCCATTTCATTTACTTCTCCTAGTTGTAACACAACCTTCATTTATATCTTATTTCACAATAAAATGAAGAATATATGCATATGATATAAGTTGCTGTCATATCATATAAGTTAATATGTAAGATAAAAAGTGTTAATACACACATACAGTATTATCTATCATATTTTAAATTGTCATTGAATATTAGTTACAGAATATAACTAAATTCATATGTCAAAATTATATAAATGTATAAAAATAATATAATTTAATGAAAATAGCAACCATAAATTAGACTGTAAGGTAGTATAGTGCCTAGAACACAGAAATAGTAAGTATAGTATAATGGATCTTTATTTTTTTATTTTATTTTTTTTTCATTTTGCAATTTTATGTAAACATGAAATTTATATGCCCCCCCTTTTCTTTTTTAGCATTACTGAGGTGTTACTGGATTATAGTACAGTTGTTGACAAATGGGTACAAATTCTTATCTCACTGTGTCTTTAAAGACCCTCACGCCACTTGGGGCATAATGGATCTTTATAATGAAAATCACAAGTGAATAGAAATACATTTAAATACATAAAATAGAATTTTATTAAAATTTCTAAAATGAGTGCGATGAAGCATATCAATCAATAATGATGTAAATTATAAAATGTTAAATATAGAAATATCTAGAGGACTTTAGGATGGCATACAATGAATTTTAGAGAATACCCAAACAAAATTAAAAGAGTTCTCAAGTTTTTGTAAAAGAGCAAAAATATAACAACAGTAAGAGCAGTAACTTGGAAGGTGGCCACCATCGATAAATTCTTAGGCTTTCAAACATGAATTCCTGAATTCAACTCTTAGCATTAATTGGGCCATAGTGATACTCTGGGTTATCTCTGGGGCTTGGTGTCAGTAACATGAATCCACTGCTCCTGGCGGCCATTTCCCCTTTTTATTGGATTGTAAAGAGAGAAATTGAGAGGGAAGGATAGAAAGGGAGGGAGAAAAACAGACACTTGAAAACCTGCTTCAATGCTTATGAAGTGACCACTCTGCAGGTGGGGAGCCAGGGCTAGAACCTGGATCTTTTGCCCGGCAACCCCTTATTATTTTTAAACCAGAATAAGACCTTACGTAAAAATAGCTCCTTCGGGTTGGGTGGTGGTACACCTGGTTGAGCGCATAGGCTACAGTGCACAAGGACCTGGGTTCAAGCCCACCTGACCCCACCTGCAGGGAAAAAAGCTTCACAAGTGGTGAAGCAGCACTGTAGGTGTCTCTCTGTCTCTCCTTCTCTATCACCTCCTTCCTTCTCAATTTCTGGCTGTCTCTATACAAATAAATAAATAAAGATAATTGAAAAAATAAGTCCTCAATCTGTTTTGTATATATTCACTACACACATACAAAGTATACCAAATGGCATCATGGCTAAATAAAAAAGTCTCTAAAAGTAGAATCCAGGTAAAAGATGAAGGATAAGAGCCGTACATTCACAAACTGAGGAAAGATTTGTTTATTTATTTATTTATTCCCTTTTGTTGCCCTTGTTGTATTGTTGTAGTTATTATTGTTGTTGTTGTTGTTGTTGAATAAGACAGAGAGTAATGGAGAGAGGAGGGGAAGACAAAGAGGGGGAGAGAAAGATAGACACATGCAGACCTGCTTCACCGCCTGTGAAGTGACACCCCTGCAGGTGGGGAGCCAGGGCTGAACCAGGATCCTTCTGCCTTTGATCCATGTGCGCTTAACCCGCTGTGCTACAGCCCAACTCCCAAGATTGATTTTTTTTTAATTTAAGTTACCTGAAGCAAATGGAAAAACACTAAAACTTCTGTGGGATAACTCAAATATTATTTAGAAATATTGTATTGAAAATAATGACAATAGCAGTTTTATTCCCTCTATGTAAAAGTGATAATAATACACCTGAAAATTATTATCCAGACTTGATTACATGTATACTTTATGAAGAATATGTAATAAAATTATAAAAATGATATTGCTACTTGAATAGATATTAAGTTTATTACTGTTAGATGAAATAGTGATTTCAGACAGGTCAATTGCCTGTTTATGATATTAATAACAGTATTCAGTTCCACTACTATCGTAATAATATTCAAGTATCTATTTAGTTAGAAAAGTAGTAGAATGATATTATAAAATGTACAAAGACTTCTAAGATGCATTTTCCACTTAACCTCTGCATGATTATTTCAAGATATTTCATTTGCTCTGGGGGAGATGGCAAAAGTAGATAGCAGTACTAGCTTGTAGAAGGGCCTTAGTTCAATTTGTACTGCCAGATATTCTCTCTCTCTCTCTCTCTCCTCTCTCTCTCTCTATCTCTCTCTTTCTCTCTCTCCCTCTGTCTCTGTCTCAGTCTCATGAAATGTCTCTCTAAACGAATAAATAGTATTCTACAAAGAGATGAGTAACAGTTGAAAAAGGAACATGTGATGGGGGCCAGGCAAGGTGCACCTAGTTAAGCTCAATGATCTGTGTAAGGAAGGATTTAGGTTTGAGCTTCAGGCTCCCCATCTGCAGGTGGGACACTTCACAGGAAGCAAAGCAGGTTTGCAGGTGTTTTTCTCCCTCTCTATCTCCTCCTCCCATTCAATTTCTCTCTGTCCTAATAAAATGGAAAAAGTGGCCTCCAGGAGCAGTGGATTCATCATGCAAGAACCAAGCCCCAGTAATAAATCTGGAGGCAAACAAACAAAAAATAAACGTGATACAAGTTAGAAAAATACATAACAGTTTAAAGAATAATCCTACTGAGCAGTTAAGAGTTGATGGGTTGTCTAGATTTGTCAAATAATTTGACTGCTCAATAGCAGTTCTAGGAACTTGGACAAATTCTTTAAATTCTTATTCCAGTAAAGTGAAAATAGTAACCCCACCACATATACCATAAATATATATTTTTTAAAAACCACATGATACTTTCAGAACAAGGTCAGCTATGTTGTAATCCTAATAAGTTTGTTCTACATTTATTAAATCCTAAAAATTGTTAGACTTAGGGAAATCCAGATGGGTTGTATAAACATTATCACACATCACCATAGAAATAATAACCAATATCTGTGACCTTGGGTCACCAGGTTAAGCGTACAAGGTGTGAAGGGCAAGGACCAGACTAAAACAGTTAGAGCCCCTGGTTCCCAGTCTGTGGGGGTTGCTTCACAAGCGTGAAGCAGGTCTGCAGGTGTCTTTTTCTCCTCCTCTCTGCCTTCCCCATCTCTCTCAATTTCTCTCTGTACTATCCAACAACAGCAGCAGCAATAAAACAATAACAAAAAACAAGGGCAACGAAATGGGAAAAATGGCCTCCAGGGGCAGTGGATTCTTGGTGCAGTCACTGAGCCCCAACAATAACCTTGGAGGGAAATTAAATAAACAGAAAACAAATAAAATATTCATATGATGAGCTATTGTTCAGCCATCTGAAATTACGAACTTTGAAATTATGTAATTTGAAACTGAATACTGCTTAGCTCTGCTTTACAGTGGTGTTCGGGATTGGACCAGGGACCTTGGAACCTCAGGCATGAGTCTTCTTACATAATCATTTTGCTGTCTCCCTAGCCTAGTACTAGAACTTAACATTTTTTGTTTTTGTTTTGTTTTGTTTAAAGGTTTCCATATTTTCTTTTTATTTTAAACCAGAGCACTTTTTAAAAAAACTTTAAACCAGAGCACTGTTGGTGCGGGGGATTGAACTTATGACTTTGTAGAGCCTCAGATATGAGAGTCTCTTTGCATAACCACTATGCTATCTACCCCTGCCCTCTTCATATTTTCAGTTGCTGAAACTACGTATGATGAGCTGTTGATAGTTAAATTTTCCTGTTAATGAAGTTTACCTTGAAAAATTATGCTTTCAAAATTTAACAGCCTCATCTCAATAATTTACATGTCATTTTACCTGGTTTCTACAGTGACTAACTTAACTACAATATAATTATATAAAACAGAAAAAATAGTAGTGAAGAAATGCAATAAAGAAACTAGACACAATATTAAAGCTGTACCAATTTCCTCTTTTAGTACAGGTTGCAACTGAGGAGCATCATACATTGAAAAGTATATAATGTATATAGCTATATGTAAAGAGAAAGAGAAATCATTGATCAGTGAATTATTTTGTACCTGTTTCTCAATTTGATTTTCCTGAAGTTTCATTATGAACAAAATTCACATTTTCCCTGCAAGAATAGTACAAACATGCCTTTTCATGCAGCAAATTAGTACAGTTACATAGAGAAACTGATAGTACCACCCTTTCCTAGAGGTTTTATCTGTGAAGGAGAATTTAGAAGAGGATAAGTAGCTGCTTTTTAATCATGCACTAACAGCACTATCCTTAAATTGGAGTTTTGTACTAGCTCTATACTTTATTCAGGAGTCATATTGCATAGGTGTTCATGATTTTGTATATCATAATTTTCCAGCATATCTATATTTTATGAGCCCTGAAATATAGAGTATAAATGGTACAAATCCTAAGACTTTCTTTTTATTTTTGATTTAGTCTTCTTTGTAACTGGATTTCTATTTTTGAATATGCCATTGAAATTTAGACAGAAAAGAGTTCTGTCTATATTTTATTCTAAGTATTTGATAGTTTCTGGTCTAACATCCAGGATAATCCTTGATCCACTTGGAATTTACGTTTGTGTTTAGTGTAATATAGTGGTTTAGTTTCATTCTTCTGCATGTTTCAACCCATTATTTTTCTAACACCATTTGTTGAAGAGACTCTGATTTCCCCATTTAATAGTCTGGGAACTTTTGTCAAATATTAAATGTCCAAGGGTAGGGGGCTTACTTCTGGGCTCTCAATGCTATTCCACTGGACAGTGTGTCTATTTATGTTCCAGTACCAAGCAGTTTTGAGGACAATGCCCCTATAATACAGTTTGAGATCTGGGAGTGTGTTGCCTCCAGTTCTGTTCTTTCAAGATTGTTTTTGGAAATTCTAGGTCTTTTCTGCTTCCAGATAAATATATGTAACTGTTGTTCTATTCTCCTAAAAAAAAAAAATTTGGTTGAGATCTTGATGGGAATTGCATTACATTTAGATGTTTCTGGGTACTATATTTGTTTTAATGATGTTAGTTCTTCCACCCTATGAAAGTGCAATATCTTTCTATTTCTTTGTGTCTTTTTCTATTTCCTTGAATAATAACTCAATATTCATTCTAACGATGGACACTTTCTTTTAGATGGAGGCAACAAAAGCCAAGAGACAGAGAAAGAATGGAAGAGACAGCAATACTAAAGCTTCCATATCAATGCTGTGGGAATTGAGAGCAAACCTGGGTTGTGTACATGGTGCACACAGTCCCAAAACACTGATTATAATTGATTTTATACTGTGAATATTGATTGATTGATTCTGACAGCAGAGTGACTACCAGGCTAAAAAAAAATGCAGAAACAACAGCTGAATAATCCAGAGAAAATATCTCACTTGTCCAAAGAGCTTATAAAAAAAATTCATGTGTAAATCAAAGAACAAGAACTATAAAGAATAGCAATTTTGTACTTTTCTTGTATAATTTAGAAAACAAATGAACTTATACTGCAATTATACTTTTAAACTGCCACTTCACACTTTCTAGAATCACTGTTATTTCCTAAAAGTATTTTATGGAAAAAAAAATTCTTAAAAAGTTAGCTGAGAACCAGGGAGTAGAAATAAAATCAGCCTAGTCAAATCACAAGATACAGTATTTTTGTTTCTTTTTATTATCACACTTATTTTAGTTCAACATCTGTTCAATGACATCTCAGACTATATTTTGGGATGTGTGACAATTTTTTTTTCCACAAATCCTTTACTCACAACGCAGGATGTTCCCATTAATTATGATTTGTAAAAGAAGCATTTAACTCAGGGCAGATGCTGAGCAGCACGAGCATGGCACGGTGGCAGGTACAGAATGACATACAAAATTCACAAGTGGGCAAGGATGGCCAGATGGTATTGGCATCTGAGAGATTTATTGCACCAACTTGGCAATAAAGCATGTGTGATCACTAATTTAACATACAAAACTGGTCCAGAAAAATGTTTATGTTAAACAAATCCCCTCTCTAAATATCAGGTGCAATATATTTTATTACATAGTTTCATTTGTCTGTTGAGAAAACCAAACATAGAAAATTCCATCCCTTCTTTGTACCAAGTCTCATTTCTCTCAGGGAAATTATGCTGACATAAGCAAAATAAAGTTTGCTATTGAGGATGTTTTAGACCACTGAAACCAATTATATTATAATATGGATATGATTTTGTTTCTTTGAAATATATTTGATTGATTTTTATGAGAGACATGGAGAGACCAGAGGACTGATCAACTCTAGTCTTATGGTGGTGCTGGGCATTGACCTGACACCTGAGACTCTCAGGTATGAAAACCATTTACATAAGCATTATGCTATCTCCTCAATTTAATTTTGTTTCTAAATTATTACTTTGGCCCTACACTTGACCTTGATTGTCAAGTCTCTCTCTCTCTCCATTTTTTTATCATGGTATTAGTTAAAACCTTGGTAAATGCACTATAAGGAAATTCAAATTTGTTTTTAGATTACCGGAACACACTTTGGACTGACTGACTGCTGTTTTTCTTAAGAAACTAAAATCATGACAAATCTTCTATTTAAATTATTAATAAATAGTTAAGAATCTTCCTGGGATATACTTTCTTCTTTCTGTTTCTTAATGAACTACAATTTTTCATTAATACATTCTTATATGTTATCATTTTTCTTCCTAATTTTATCCAACAGTGTTAAATACTTATGTTTTAGAATTCCCAGACAAACAAATAATATCTCTGTGCTGGGCCTCTTTGAAATCCAAAGAAAGGGTATTAAGATGATTTTTCACTGGAAAAAGGGGTGAAAAAGTTATTTATTGTAGTTGATTCTATGCACTGCATTATTTGGCCTAATTAAACATGTAAATTTTAGTTTAGAATAAAGGTGTTTTGTCTGTTGGACATCTGGATGTTTTAAAATACCGGGACTATTTTCAACTTTTATCCCATAGAGTATCAATTTTCAGAAATGATTGTGTGTGTTTATATAGATAAAATATTCTTTTTAAAAGAATTTTTAAAATGTTTTATTTATTTAATGGATAGAGACAGCCAGAAATTGAGAGGGAAGGCAGCGATAGGAAGGGAGAGAGACAGAGAGACACCTGCAGCCCTGATTCACTACTTGCAAAGCTTTCCCCTTGCAGGTGGGGACCGAGGGCTCAAACCAGAGTACTTACATACTTTCACATGTGCTCTCAATCAGGTGCACCACCACCCTGCCCCAAATATTATTTTTTATAAGACATGACTATATTCAGAAAGTATTCCAGACCATGACAACAAATGAAGAGTAAATAAATATTGCTAGTATTTATTGATTTTTGACCAATTCTAGATTAAAATATAACTACTGTATAATTTTGTTTTATTTAAAAAATAAACAAGATATTTAATTTTTTTTTAGTTATCTTCATTTATTGAATAGAAACAAGAGAAATCAAGAGGAACAGGAGGATAGAGAAGGAGAGAAGTAGAAAGACATGTGCTTTACCACTTGTGAAGCTTCCTCCTTGCAGGTAAGAACTGGGGGCTTGAACTGGGTACTTGAGCATTGTAACACATGTGCTCAACCAGGCACGCCATCACCCAGCCCCTTCCTAAGGCTTATTTATTTATTTATTTATTTATTTGTTTATTTGTTTTATTAATGATTTAAAAATGATTCAGTAGATTGTAGGTTAAGAGAGGTACAATTCCACATAATTCCCACCACCAGATTTCTATATCCCATCCCCTCCATTATCACAATTTAAAAACGGAAGCCGTTGTCACAAAGTGGCTAATAACTTATCTAAATCATTAAGCATAATCTAAAATGAAAAACCAATTTTGATTACAAAGCACCATTCATTTTGTCTCTGCAACACTAGATTATGAAAAAGAATGATGAAAAATTATACCACAATGTTAAATTACCTTCCCATCAGTATTCTTGGGTAAACGACTCCAGGAAAATGTCTATGTTAGTCATGAATTACTATCATAATAAAAATAAACTATATTTAATTACACCATTAGTGCAATTTCAAAATTATATAGGCTGTCAAAATGATCAGTAAAATCTATCTTTCTAAATTGGTTGTAACAGATGATAGTGGAAGCTATTACGATCCAGAAGCATTAAATAAAAATGAACACTTTATTTTCATATCATATCTATACTGATTTATGTTATATTCTTAATGATTAGAAGTAACTCGTGGCTTTGCAAAAGTTATTCTGTTCTTTAGAGTCTATTCACAAAATGAGGCTTAAGAGATCTGATGAACAAATGATTAGAGTGTCAGTGAATTCATTTCTGCTCTTAAGGATATTTGCCACACTATTGTGTGTATTATAATTGCATTCTTGTTCTTTGTCAGTTAAATTCACAGTATCACTCCAAAAGACATTCACCATTTCATAAAAAAAAGTCATATAGCAACTATCATTGTTGTAAGTCCTTAATCCACAGGGACATTTCCTTAGACTACTTGATTTCTAATGATAAAATTAGGTCTAGAGGAAGTCTGTTATTTTATTACTCAACTAAAGAATTATTTTCTTTTTTTTTTTTTTTTTCTTGTCACTATTTCCATTTTTTTTTTAATTTAAATTTTTAATTTAAGAAAGGATTAGTGAACAAAAGCATAAGGTAGGAGGGGTACAACTCCACACAATTCCCACCACCCAATCCCCATAACCCACCCTCTCCCATGATAGCCTTCCCATTCTCTAACCCTCTGGGAGCATGGACCCAGGGTCGTTGAGGGTTGCAGAAGGTAGAGGGTCTGGCTTCTGTAATTGCTTCCCCGCTGAACATGGGCGTTGACTGGTCGGTCCATACTCCGAGTCTGCCTCTCTCTTTCCCTAGTAAGGTGTGTCTCTGGGGAAGCTGAGCTCCAGGACACATTGGTGGGGTCTTCAATCCAGGGAAGCCTAGCCAGCATCCTGGTGGCATCTGGAACCTGGTGATTGAAAAGAGAGTTAACATACAAAGCCAAACAATTTGTTGAGCAAACATGGATCCCAAGATTGGAATAGTGGAGAGGAAGTGTTGGGGAGGTACTCACTGCAAACTCTAGTGTAATCCTGCTTTCAGGTATATATTTTGCAGTAGTTTATGGATACGTGTGCGCATACGCTCTCTCTCACAGAAACTGGTGTATGTCTAGGTTATGGGACTTTGTTAGAAAGTGAACTACCTGAGATGAAATTAGAGTGTACTATAAAAGGAAAGGTCTCACCCGAGTAATGAAGCTGAAGGGTTGTCATTCCACACGTGAAGTCTCTGGATACACTCTGAGGTGAAGCATGTTGAGATGGCAATCGTTGCTTTGGTTAGGTTGTGATCGACGGATGCAATATTATTTGGTATGGATTGGGAGAAGCATACGGGAAAGTGAGCCCTATCCATGGGTGCCAGGACTGGGGGAAGTAGGGGCTCTATAGTGAAGATGTGAGGTTCCTGCTGTCTTAGGCTTCAAAAAGACAATCAATAGTTAATATTATCATCACATTATTTGTTAATTGGGTTAACTTTGAAAAGTCCCTTTGTTATGGTTTGCTGTACAGTACCCAGTATCTTGTATATAGCTGTGCTATTGGAAGCTTCTAATCTACTTGGTCTAGGCTTTTGAGAGAGTCCGCATATCAAATACATAGCCTATCTATTAAAAAGATTCAGTTTGTCTTTTGAGAACCTTTGAGACATACAATTGATTTCCCCCTCTCATATTAATTAACTACTGATTTATATGTCTACATTTTGCTAGGAGTGTACATAAACACCATTCCCATCACCAAAGGACCGTGACCCATCCCTCCCGCCCATTCCCACCCCCCACTGGCCCAGGAAGCTACATGTCTACCCCTCACCACTGGGTTTTTACTTTGGTGCCCTACTTACAATTTGATCAGGTCCTGCTTTTAGTTTCCCTTTCAGATCTTCTAAGTCAGCTTCTGTTGATGAGTGGGATCATCCCATACTCATCTTTAACTTTCTGACTTAGTCCACTTAACATAATTCCTTCTAGCTCTGTCCAAGATGGGTCAGAGAAGGTGAGTTCATTGTTCTTGATAGCTGCATAGTATTCCATTGTGTATATATACCACAGCTTTCTCAGCCATTCATCTGTTGTTGGGCACCTGGGTTGCTTCCAAGTTTTAGCTATTATGAATTGTGCTGCTATGAACATAGGAGTACACACCTCTTTTTGGTTGGGTGTTATGGAGTCCTTGGGGTATAACCCCAGGAGAGGAATTATTGGGTCATATGGAAGGTCCATGTCTAGCCTTCTGAGAGTTTTCCAGACTGCTCTCCACAGAGGCTGTACCAATTTACATTCCCACCAGCAATGTAAAAGGGTTCCTCTGTCCCCACATCCTCTCCAGCATTTGTTGCTGCTGTCCTTTTTGATGTATGCCATTCTTACAGGAGTGAGGTGGTATCTTAGTGTTGTCTTAATTTGCATTTCTCTGACAATCAGTGACCTAGAGCAGTTTTTCATATGTTTGTTAGCCTTTTGGATCTCCTCTGTGGTGAATGTTTTGTTCATTTCCTCTGCCCATTTTTGGATGGGGTCATTTGCTTTTTTGCGGCTAAGTTTGCTGAGCTCTTTATATATTTTGGTGATTAGTTTCTTGTCTGATGTCTGGCATGTGAAGATCTTCTCCCATTCTGTGAGGGGTCTCTCTGTTTGCTTAATAGTTTCTTTGGATGTGCAGAAGCTTTTCAATTTGATGTAGTCCCATTGGTTTGTTTCTGCTTTGGTCTTCCTTGCAATTGGGTTTGATTCATCAAAGATATCCTTGAGGTGTAGATGGGAAAGTGTTTTACCAATGTTTTCCTCTAAGTATTTGATTGTTTCTGGTCTGACATCTAGGTCTTTGATCCATTTGGAATTGATTTTTGTTTCTGGTGAGATAAAGTGGTTCAATTTCATTCTTCTGCATGTTTCAACCCAGTTTTCCCAGCACCATTTATTGAAGAGAGCCTCCTTCTTCCATTTAATCCTTTGGGCCCCCTTATCAAAGATTAGATGCCCATAGGTGTTGGGATTTACTTCTGGGCTTTCAATTCTGTTCCACTGGTCTGTGTGCCTCCAGTACCATGCTGTTTTGATGATGATGGCTTTATAATATAGTTTAAGGTCTGGGAGTGTGATGCCTCCATTTCTGTTTCTTTTCCTTAGGATGGTTTTGGCAATTCTAGGTGTTTTCAGGTTCCAGATAAATGATTGTAGTGTTTGTTCTATTCTCTTAAAGAAGCTTGGTGGAACTTTGATGGGTATTGCATTGAATTTGTATATGGCTCTGGGGAGAATGTTCATTTTGATGATATTTATTCTTCCAATCCATGAGCATGGGATATCTTTCCATTTCTTGGTATCAGTTTCTATCTCCTTGAGTAGCGACTCATAGTTTTCAGCATACAAGTCTTTCACTTCTTTGGTCAACTTTATTCCTAGGTATTTGATTGGTTTTGCTGAAACAGTAAATGGGAGTGATTTCTGGATGTCTTCTTCTTCAGATTTAGTGTTTGCATAAAGAAATGCCACTGATTTTTGTACATTGATTTTGTAGCCTGATACCTTGCTATATTGCCTAACAACTTCCAGTAATTTTCTACTGGATTCTTTAGGTCTTTCTATGTATACTATCATATCATCTGCAAATAGTGAGAGCTTGACTTCTTCCCTTCCAATCTGTATCCCTTTGATTTCTTTCTCTTGCCTGATTGCTATGGCAAGAACTTCCAATACTATGTTGAAGAGTAACGGTGACAGTGGGCAGCCCTGTCTAGTCCCTGATCTGAGGGGGAATGCTTTCAGCTTCTCTCCATTGAGTATGATGTTGGCTGTAGGTTTGCTATATATAGACTCCACTATCTTGAGGAATTTCCCATCTATTCCCATTTTTTGTAGAGTTTTGAGCATGAATGGGTGTTGGATTTTATCAAAGGCTTTCTCTGCATCTATTGAGATAATCATGTGGTTTTTGGCTTTGCTTTTATTGATGTGATGAATGACATTGATTGATTTACGGATGTTGAACCAGCCTTGCATTCCTGGGATGAATCCCACTTGGTCATGATGAACAATCTTTTTGATGTGTTGCTGTATCCGGTTGGCCAAGATCTTGTTTAATATTTTGGCATCTATGTTCATCAGAGATATTGGTCTGTAGTTTTCCTTTTTTGTTCTGTCCCTATCAGCTTTTGGTATCAGGGTGATGTTGGCTTCATAGAAGGTGGAAGGGAGTATTCCTGTTTCTTCAATCTTATGGAATAGCTTAAGAAGTATGGGTATTAACTGTTTCCTGAAAGTTTTGTAGAATTCGTTTGTGAAGCCATCTGGTCCAGGACTTTTGTTGTTGGGGAGATTCTTAATAACGGTTTCAATTTCTTTGTCTGTGATTGGTGCATTTAGATTTTGTAGTTCTTCTTGGTTCAGTTTTGGAAGTGCATAGGTTTCTAGGAATTGTTCCATTTCTTCCAGATTCTCTAGCTTGGTGGCATATAGTTCTTTATAGAAGTTTCGCAGAATTCTCTGGATTTCTGTGGTGTCAGTTGTGATATCTCCTGTATCGTTTACAATTCTATTAATTTGAGTCTTCTCTCTTTTTTGTTTGGTGAGTCTGGCTAGGGGTTTGTCAATTTTGTTTAATCTTTCAAAGAACCAACATTTGGCTTCATTGATCTTTTGTATGGTTCTTTTATTTTCGATGTTGTTTATTTCTGCTCTAACTTTAGTGATTTCTGTCCTTCTGGTTGCTTTAAGGTTCCTTTGTTCCTCTTCCTCTAAGTCCTTGAGGTGTGTAGTAAGTTCGTTCATTTGGGCTTCTTCTTGGTGTTTAATATGTGATTGTATAGCTATAAGTTTCCCTCTCAGTACTGCTTTAGCTGTGTCCCAAATATTTTGATAGGTTGTGTCTTCATTTTCATTAGTTTCCAGGAACATTTGAATTTCCTGTTTGAGTGAGTGTCTGACCCAGTGGTTCTTAAGGAGCATGTTGTTTAGTTTCCAAATTCTATGTCTTTTAATAATTTTCCGTTTGTTGTTAAAAGTTAGTTTTACTCCACTGTGGTCTGAGAAGATACTTGGGATGATTTCAATGCTCTTGAATTTATTGATGCTGTCTTTGTGGCCTAACATGTGGTCTATCCTTGAGTATGTGTTGTGTGGATTTGAAAAGAAGGTGTATTCCAGTTTTTTGGGGTGGAGGAGTCTGAAAATGTCCAAGAGGTCTAGTCTGTCAATCTCTTCATTCAATTCTCTTGTATCTTTATTGGTTCTCTGCTTTGTTGATCTGTCTAAGTGTGAGAGCGGGGTATTGAAGTCTCCCACTATTATTGTATTACTATTGATGTATTTTTGAAATTCTTTCAATAGGTGTTTAATGTATTTAGATGGTCCCTCGTTGGGTGCATAGATGTTAATAATTGTTAAGTCTTCTTGGCTGATTGATCCTCTAATCATTATGTAATGTCCTTGCCTATCTTTTATTACTTTATTTAATTTAAAATCTATCGTGTCTGAGATGAGAATGGCTGTTCCTGCCCTTTTTTGTGGACCGTTAGCCTGTATGATAGTTTTCCATCCTTTCACTTTAAGTCTGTGTTTATCTTGTTGTGACAGATGGGATTCTTGCAAGCAGCATATGGTTGGGTTATGTTTTCTGATCCATCCCCCCACCCTGTGCCTTTTGATGGGTGAGTTTAAGCCATTGACATTTATTGATATTATGGATTTAATGTATTGTAGTGCCATTGTTCTAAAAAACAATTTGTTTACTCTGATATATTACAAGTATTATAGTGATGTTCTTGTTTATAAGAGGTCTTTTAGTACCTCTTTCAGGGCCGGCTTGGTGATAGTTGCCTCCTTTAACTGTTGTTTGTCTAAGAAGGTTTTGATCCCTCCATCTAGCTTGAATGAAAGTCTAGCAGGATATATAATCCTTGGTTGAAACCCTTTTTCATTCAGGGCTCGATAGATATCTTGCCACTCCCTTCTGGCTTTTAGAGTTTGAGTTGAAAAATCTGCAGAAAGTCTTATGGGTTTTCCCCTGTATGTGACTTTTTGTTTCTCTCTTGCAGCCTTTAGGATCCTTTCTTTATCCTTACTTCTTCTCATTGTGACTATGATGTGTCTTGGTGTTTTCAGGTCTGGGTTGATTCTGTTTGGTACTCTCTGGGCCTCTTGCACCTTGATATCCTTTCTGTTATTCAGGTCTGGGAAATTTTCTTGTATTATTTCCTCTAGGATGTTTGCTTCCCCTTCCTCTCTTTCTTCCTCTGGCAGGCCAATTATACGAATGTTACTTCTTTTGAGATCATCCCATATGTCTCTGTTGTTGTTTTCAGTGTCTCTCAATCTCTTTTTAAGCTCTTTCACCTCTTTCTTAGTTTTCTCTAACTCATCCTCTGTCTGACTAATTCTGTTTTCTGCTTCTGTTAGTCTGCTTTCCCTTGCCTCAGCTTCTTTCTTCATTACAGCTATTTCAGCTTTCAGTTCTCTAATTGTCTCAAGATAATCGGTATTTTCCTTGGGGGTCTCAACTGTTGTTTCCCTAATACTGCCATTTCTTTCCTCCAATGTTGTTTTCATTTCTGTGATTAATAAGTTTATTATTGCTTGCATACTTTTCTTATCTATGGTTACTTCTGACTGATTTGTGGTTTCTTCTGGGCTCTTGTCTTCATTCATTGGGGTAGCAGTTTTATTTGTTTTTAATCTACCCATTTTTTTTTTTTAATTTATGTGTTTCTTTTTTTTTTTTTTAATGCTCTGTTGTTCCTCAGTTGTTGTGTTTTGAGCACAAGTAACACTGTACTAAATACCTTTATGACAATTGCACTCAACAACCTCCGGAATAACCGTAGCAATTGAAGTAAGTATTGAAGGAGTTTAATCGTTACCAGTTAGCCAAACATTTTCTCCAGTCCGTGAAAAAATAGTAACCAAATCCCAGTGAAGAAAGAGAAAAGGAAGAGAGGATAGCAAGAATAGACAGTTATGCAAATCTACTATCCAGTGTATATTCTAAGGGTAACAAGAGTGTAAAGGGAACTAGAGCAGAGATACACACATAGAGAGTCCACTCTGGGTCAGATTTCTTCCCCAAAGTAATTCACAAATTCAGAAAGGCAAAGAAGAAAGAAGTGTATGACAAGATTAAAAAAAAAAAAAAAAAAAAAAGAGAGAGATAAGAGAGAGAAAAGGGAGAAGATAAGAAGTAGAGCTGTAATTAAAGAGCAGTGCGAGGAACTTCCCAAATGTGTATCAGTGAATTAAAAAAAAAAAAAAAAAAAAAAGGAAAGAGGAAAAAAAAAAAAAAAAAAAAAAAAAAAAAACCCCTGTTTGGTGGTATGGGGTATCCTGCTAGTAGCTGGTCCCAGGCACTGCTTATGGGGGGGGGGGGGGCGGCATGAAGGATGTATGCTTGAAAATTAAAAGGAAGAAAAAAGAATTTTTCCCCTACTCTAATTCTTAACCCAAATTAAGTTATAGAAACATCCTTGGTATGACCGTTATGGCCCCTTATTGGCTGGCTTGCTAAAGGCAGAAAATCCTATTGTTTACACGAGATGTGTCCGGAGCTCAAAGGCTAGCCGCTTCTGCTTCTCCGGGCGCCATCTTCCGGGAAACCCCGCCCTCCAGACTTTTTTAAAGGATTTCTCAAAAATGAAAACTAGCTCCAAGTCCTTTGATCCAATGAGAGCTATACTCAAGAAGTCTTTGGATCCACCCTCAGGGTCGCGGTGGACCCTAGCGACTCCCAAGAGGCAGCCCCTGAGCTAAAGTGCTCTCTCCGGGTCCTCTGCCCGCCGCGCTCTGCAACTGGCGGCGGAGGAGCCGCCTTCCCGGGCGGGCGGAGGACAATGCCCGGCGCACTCGCCTTGCCTGGCGCCGCCTGGGAATTCTGGAGCCCCGCTAGTCCGTGTCCCCTTTGCTCTAATTGTTAACCCAAATTAAACTGTAATCACTTCTTTGGTGCTCCCCCCTTGTTGACTGGCCTGCTAAAGGCAGAAAATCCTACCTTTGCCGACGATGCTATCAGAGCACTCGCTGTTAGCGACTTCTCAGGCCGTCGCCATCTTACCTCCCTCCTAAAGAATTATTTTCTATTGCCCACAGATACCACACAAATGATAAACAAAGGTAGTCTGGGAGTACAGGAAGAAAGAGAGACTATAATTTTTGCACATAAATTTCTCAGCTAAGATAATGGTTCTATGGATAACTCTTCCAATCCTGTCACACCTGTTGGAGTAGACAGAGAATGGCATCAGAAGTAGTGCTGGAATATGCTTAACACAGCCACAGCAGGTCATTCAGACTGAACTAAAATTTTAGAGGAAGTTGCTTGTATGAGCACTATGGGTCAAATTCTAGGCAGACAACAATTAATGTTAACGTCTTGAGATAGGAGAAAACACAGTTTGTTCAAAGAAACACAATTAACATTCAAGAATAAGGAGCAAGTAGAAATGACTCTAGACCAGTTGTCCAGTGAAGAATCATGTTACATGTTAGACATGGAAGTTTAAAATGTGTTTTGAAGACTAAAGGTGTGGGTAAAAATATTTATGAGGAAAGTTATATATACATATACATTTATATATGGATTAATTATGAGAAAAGTTATATATATATATATGTATGTATGGATTAAGGGTCATCTTGGGACAGAGGAGAGACAGGACAGGATGGACAAGACACAGAAATCATTAACCTTGTCAATAAAAGTACTTGAAATTAATTAATGTCGTTGGTGAACACTATTTTGATTGAGGTTTGGAGAGAGAAAGTAGAAGAGAGAGGGAAAGAAGGAGATATTCCTGTAGTACTGGTCTACCACCTGTGAAGTTTCACAAATGGGGACTAGGAATGTCATATATTTTTGAGTAATGTTGATTTGTAGGACAATAACTTAAGTGTGTAATCCAACTTCTCCTAAAATTGTGTATTGCCACACTGTGTCCCCCACCAGGATATCATATCTTTTGAATCTTTAAAACCTACAATAATTTGATGCATTTGTTTATTTTAATTTCGTTGGTAGTACTGTTATAGTCTTTAAAATTCCAGGTTATTTATTTTGCAGAATGCCCCTCAGTTTTGACTTGCTTGCCTTTTTCCTTTTGATTAGATTCAACTTCTTAATGTTTTACAGGAATAGCTTACAGGTGATATCACGTTATTCTCAAGGTATCGTTATCTTGAGACTTATGATGACAATTTGTTTCATTATGGGTGATGTTAAGTTTTATCACTTAATTATAAGTGGTGTTTGTTTGATTGTTAGATCTTAAAGATGTACGATCTTCCTTTGTAATGAATGATCAGTCTGTAAGGTGATTGAAGCCTTAAACATAGCCTGTTTTTTTTTTTTTTTTTTTTGCAGTCTTCAGCTCATTGTTTAGCATCAATTCATAACTCCTCTGGATCACTTTTAGTTTCTGTAAAGGTCATTTTTTTCTGGATTTATTAGTCGGCATTTTTCACGAGATGCAATTGAGTAGCTACTAGTTAACCTATGAAGAGAGTACTGTCTTCATTAAAGCAAATGCATTGACATGAAAAGATTTTGCCTTGTAGTAAGATCAATTTTCTATAAAGTCAAAACATTACCCATCCTTGCTTTAGAGGGAGCACTGTTTCTCGGTTTAAAACTGCTTAAGAGGGGGTCGGGGGTGGCGCAGTGGGTTAAGTGCATGTGGCGCAAAGGCAGGGACTTGCGTAAGGATCCTGGTGGGAGCCCCTGGCTCCCCACCTGCAGGGGGGTCGCTTCACAGGCTGTGAAGCAGGTGTCTATCTTTCTCTCCCCCCCTCTGTCTTCCCCTCCTCTCTTCATTACTCTCTGTCCTATCCAACAGTTAACAACATCAACAATGGCAATAATAATAACTACAATGAGGCTACAACAACAAGGGCAACAAAAACGGAGAAAAAAATGGCCTCCAAGAGTGGTGGATTCATGGTGCAGGCACGGAGCCCAGCAATAACCCTGGAGGAAAGAAAAAAAAAACTGCTTAAGAAACACATTCTAGGGCAAATATATACCTGAAAGCAGTAAGTAGTACACTAGAGTTTGCAGTGAGTACCCCCAACACTTCATCTCCACTACTCCAACCTTTGGGTCCATGATTGCTCAACAATTTGTTTGACTTTGTATGTTAACTCTCTTTTCAGCCACCAGGTTCCAGATGCCATCAGGATGCCAGGCTTCCCTGGACTGAAGACCCCACCAATGTGTCCTGGAGCTCAGCTTCCCCAGAGACTCACCCTACTAGGGAAAGAGAGAGGCAGACTGGGAGTATGGATCGACCAGTCAACACTCATGTTCAGCGGGGAAGCAATTCAGAAGCCAGACCTCCCACCTTCTGCAACCCACAGTGACCCTGGGTCCGTGCTCCCAGAGGGATAGAGAATGGGAAAGCTATTGGGGAGGGGGTGGGATATGGAGATTGGGTGGCGGGAATTGTGTGGAGTTGCCCCCCCATCCTATGATTTTGTTAATGTCTCCTTTCTTAAATAAATTAATATAAAATAAAATAAAAAGAAACACATTTCGATCTGAAGCACTACTTTAGTCACTACTTGTTGAAAGATTACATATACATATACATATACATATACATATACATATACATATACATATACATATACATATACATATACATATACATATACATATACATATACATATACATATACAATTTTGGAAACAAACGAAATGCCTGCTTTCCCTAGATGATCTAAAAACCAATTAATTTACTTTGCTAAAGTGTATTAAAAATGAACCACGACAAAAATGCTAGGAACTTCTTCTATTACTCTTAGATTGAAGAAAAAATCTGGCAAAAAACTATGTTCTCCGACATACTTCCTGGGCTAATCAAAATATTTTTTCTATCTCCATGGTAACAATTATAAGGACCTAGTGGAATCAAATAATCAAAATGTGATAATATGACTGGACTAACAATATGTTGAAAAACACTCTTGTAGCCTACAACAACAAATGATTTTTTTTCATCTCCCATTAGCCAGAAAAGACTGCTTGAGACTTCCTGGAGATCTCCAAGAAAGAACTTTAAAGTAAATTCATAAGATTAGACTAAATTAAACAACTTGAAATTGCAGTTGGAATCCTATGAAGAATTAAACATAGTAACAGCAGATAGATTCTTTGTTGCTGCTGTGCAGGCTAACATCTGTTAAACATTTTTCTCTTCCACCCTCCCATATGTTGGAAGATAACTTTTCTTAAACAAGTTGACCTAAGCAGATATTTTCAACAGTAATTATAGTCTGTAAAACTTAAAATGGAAACACGTTCTCAAAAGTTAGCACTATTTCATTCTCATAGCCATTGTGCAAACTTTCTCTCTTTTCCTCACCTGGAATTTATTAGAATCTTACTCCCAAAGCCTACTTTTCTTTCTCTATTTACATAAAACACAGACTGACATTTTTGGAACTACAACTTTGCTCAGAATCTTTGGCTTTAAAAGTCTACTAAGTTCCCTGTACATTGACTGCATTTATCATTTATGTTTGTTTCAATCTGTTTAGGTAAAAAAGAAATTGTAAAAATTTGCATTGCAGTGATTTTGCTAATCGTGTTTTGATCACAAAGAGCTGTCCAGTAAATTTACATATGTGTAAATAATAATTATCAGCTAGTTGTATAACTATGTCACAAGGGTTTCATAGAGACAAGACACTTATTTCTCATTAATCATGTGTTGAAATCTTTTGGGGGACTGGAGGTGATGCACACAGCACATGTTACAGCACACAAGAATCCAGATACAAGCCCCCAGCCTCTACCTGAGTGGGGGGTGGGGTGGGGAGAAGCTTCATAAGTGATGAAGAAGCACTGTGTCTCTCTCCTTCCTTTTCCCCCTCCCTTTCAATTTCTCTCTGACTCTATCTGAAGTAAATAAATAAATAAAAAAGAAGAAATAAAAACTTTAAAAGAAAGATATTTTCTTCAGAGGTATACTTTTCAACAATTTCTGACCAGGCACAAATAGAACTGCTTCTAAATATCAAAGTGTGTGTTTGTGTGTGTGTGTGTGTGTGTGTTGTTTATAAAAGTCAGGTGCTAAATTAAAACACACTTTTAGAGCATGTTAAATTTACTAAATTTGGATTTAACTAAGGAAGTTGAATTTTCTTGCTAACTTTTCTTCTTTCTTCTTCTCCTTCTTCTTTTCTACTTCTTCTTCTTCTTCTTCTTCTTCTTCTTCTTCTTCTTCTTCTTCTTCTTCTTCTTCTTCTTCTTCTTCTTCTCCCTCTCCCTCTTCTCCTTCTCCTTCTCCTTCTCCTTCTCCTCCTTCTCCTTCTCCTTCCCCTTCTTGTTCTTCTCCTTCTTCTCCTCCTCCTTCTTCTTCTCCCTCTCCCTCTCCCTCTTCTCCTTCTCCTTCTCCTTCCCCTTCTTGTTCTTCTCCTTCTTCTCCTTCTTCTTCTTCTCCTTCTCCCTCTCCCTATCCCTCTTCTTCTTTTTCATCTCCTTCTCCTTCCCTTTCCCATTCTTCTTCTTCTTCTTCTTCTTCTTCTTCTTCTTCTTCTTCTTCTTCTTCTTCTTCTTCTTCTTCTCCTTCTCCTTCTCCTTCTCCTCCTCCTTCTTCTTCTTCTTCTTCCTCTTTTTCTTCATCTCCTTCCCTTTCCCTTTCCCCTTCCCCTTCTTCTTCTCCTTCTCCTCCTCCTCCTCCTCCTCCTCTTTCTTCTTCTTTTTCCTCATCTCCTTCTCCTTCCCCTTCCCCTTCTTCTCCTTCTCCTCCTCCTCCTCCTTTTTCTTCTCCTCCTCCTCCTCCTCCTTCTTCCTCCTCCTCCTCCTCCTCCTCCTTCCTCCTCCTCCTCCTTCTTCCTCCTCCTCCTCCTCCTTCCTCCTCCTCCTCCTTCTTCCTCCTCCTCCTCCTCCTTCCTCCTCCTCCTCCTTCTTCCTCCTCCTCCTCCTCCTCCTTCCTCTTCCTCCTCCTCCTCCTCCTCCTCTTCCTCCTCCTC
Organism: Erinaceus europaeus; assembly: GCF_950295315.1. Classification (NCBI taxonomy): domain Eukaryota; kingdom Metazoa; phylum Chordata; class Mammalia; order Eulipotyphla; family Erinaceidae; genus Erinaceus; species Erinaceus europaeus. The sequence goes on from NC_080164.1 coordinate 161,474,246, forward strand.
CTCCTCCTCTTTCTTCTTCTTCTTCTCTTATTTTTTACCAGAGCACTACTCAGCTCTGGCTTCTAGTGGTGACTGAACTTGAGAATTTGGAGCCTTGGGCATGAGAGTCTCTTTGCATAATCACTATACTATACTACATCCTTCTTGTATCCTCTTACTAACATTGCTTTCTTCCTTCCTTCCTTCCTACCTTCCTTCCTTCCTTTTTTTTTCTTTCTATTTTATTGAGGAGATTAATGCTTACAGACCAAGACCCAAAGTTTTCTTTCTCCTCTCCTTAGAATCCTTTACTTTGTTCCAGTCCATGTTTCTGATGTCCTCAAGTTCCATCCAAAAGGATGCAAAGGAGATAACTTCATCATTTTGATAGGTGAATAGCATTCCACTATATATATATTTACATATATATATTTACATATATATGTATATATATTCCACTTTCTTTTTTTTTTGTTTTATTTTATTAGTGATTTGATAATGGTCTACAAGATTGTGGGATAAGAGGGGTATAATTCCCATCACCAGAGTTTCACATCCTATCCCCTCCATTGGAAGCTTCCCTATTATTTAGCCATCTTGGATTTTGGACAAAAGATTTTTATGTGATGCAGAAGGTGGGAGGTCTAGCTATGTTTATTCTGAATCTATCACACTAACTGATAGATGATAAGTAGTTGATGTATTCAAAAGAACAGAAGGGGAAAAACAGAGAACATTAAAAGTGAGAATATTTTTATAATGTTATTTGTTTGTAATTTTCCTGTTATTCATTCTTTCTTCTAGTCCACACTCAGTTGATAACCCCTTACTTCAATGTTGTAATCTTCAACTTGGTTAAAACATGTGATTATTGTAAGTCATATCCTCTATTTTTTTTTTTTTTGTATACAAAGTGATGTCCCTTGCCCAAAGATGTCCCCATTCCCAAACCCAACTCATAAGTACAAAACCTGTATGGCAAAAGTGCTTTGGAGATATGATAAAGTTAAGATGCTAATGAAAATGTCATCCTGTGTTACCTGAGTAAGGTGATGTAACCACACAGGATATTAAAAAAAAATAGGAGAGTCAGAGTAATATAAGTATGTATTACAAAGGAAGTAGAGTCTGGAAATCTGTGCTCTGAAGATGGAGCTAGTACCCATGAGTTAGAAGTACAGGTAGGCTCCTGGATCCATTAAAGTCAAGGAAATAGTTTATCTCCTAGAATCTCAGAAAAAAAAATCAGCTCTATTATAAGCTTGACTTTAAGCCCGCAAGACTCATTTTGAATTTGTCACCATTAGAAATAAAAGAAAACAAATGTCTTGTTCAAAATATTAAACTATATTTATAATAGTTACAGCAGCATTAAGAAACTAATCCAACACTACTAGTGTTGGATTACTAGACCACTATGGGCTCATTAACCAATGAGCCCATAGTGGTCTACACAAGCAAAAGAAAATTCTGGATCCTTGGTGTAGTGAGACATTAATTCTATACTGACAGTAACATTATCATGATACTGTGACAATGCCTGAAGAAATAAGTTACTGCTATAGAACACCAGAACTTTCCTAGGCCCTGCTTTTCCCAAAAGCAGAGTTTGAAACAAGAATTTGACTGACTGTAGGATGGAAGTAAGAATCTGGAAATATAACTAGAGGATGAAAAAAAGCAATGAAAGATGTTTAATCTAATTCTCCGAATTAGATATGAGAGAAGCAGCTCAATTGCCATAGCTATTGAAGTGTGACTGAAGGTTGGGACATTCATCCACTGCAATTATCCCTGCTTGGTAGAGGACTGCCACATAGGCCATTCATTTCCAGAAATGCTAAAGCTACATCTGTAATTGGAACAGCTTCACAAGGCTTTAGAGAAAGCCCAAAGGCAGATCAATGAAGACACTTGTAGATTACTAGCTTGAAGTAGGAAACTATCAACATGTACAGATGTGACAGAAATCATAGATTAGATGAGACGTAATACCTGCCACCCAAAGCATCTCAAGCTCCTATTACATTTGATTGTTTTTAATTTTTTTTTTCTTTTTCATATATACAGAGTGAAATTGAAGGGAAAGGGTAATAGGGAGGGACAGATAGAGACACCTATAGGACTGCTTTACCACTCTTAAAGTTTCCTTCCTGCAGGTGGTATGGAGGTGCTTGAACCTGAGTCTTTGCACATGGTAACTATAGAGTGTGCCATTCACCAGTCCTGATAAAGTTGATTATTAAGCACTTTGACTTTTCTGAGAGGTGAATCAATTCTTTCATTGTTTAGGCAGGACTCCAGTGAGTTTTCTCTTTCTTTCTTTCTTCCTTTCTTCCTTTCTTTCTTTCTTTCTTTCTTTCTTTCTTTCTTTCTTTCTTTCTTCCTTTCTTGTGTGTGTGCTACTGTTGCTCAAAAACTAGAATCTATGACTGGCAATACAGCTCACTTTAGTGTGCTGTTATGTCATGTATTGGAACAGATTCGAGTTTTATACCTAGTGCAATGAAAAAAACTTTGGTGCTGTAGTCTCTTTTCCTCTTTCTATCAAAGAGAGACAAAATTTTAGTCCTTGCATTTTTCTATAATTTTCTGCTATATTTAAATACATTTTTTATTTTTAATATAATTATGCTATTTTTCTTATTTATTTATTAGAGAGAGAGAGAGAGAAATCAAGAAGGAAGAGGACGATAGGGAGAGAGGTAGAAACACCTTAAACCCTGCTTCACAACTCACAGGGCTTAACCCTTGTAGGTTGGGTATATGTTTGTTTTTTTTTAATGTAAGATAACAGGGGTATAATTCCACACTATTCCCACTGCCAGAGTTCAGTGTCCACATTCTCTCCACTGGAAACTGCATTATTTCTCCCAAGGTCACAGATGCGGGTGAACTAGTATATATATATATATATATATATATATATATATATATATATATATATACACATATATATATATATGGGCCCATTTTTCTCTGGTTCTGCCTTCTATTCCTTTCTACACCTGTTACTAGTTCTGAATGTCCTTTTTTTTTTTTTTCCTCTTTTCTCTCGGGGACATGATGGAATAAAGTTCTGTTCAGAGCTCTCTGGTTATCTTCCGTAACATTTCTCCTCTGGGACTATGGACTATAATTCTTTGTGAGGTACAGAAGGTTCTGGATTCTGTAGTTGTTTTTCCCTTGGACATGGACTTTGGCAGGTCAATACATACCCCAGCTTGTTTTTATGTTTCCCTAATGGGGCAGGGTTCTGAAGAGGTGAGGTCCTGAGGTCTTCTGCCTAGTGAAGTCAGGATAGAATCATAGCATATGCTATATATATATATATATATATATATATATATATATATATATTTTCTGATCAGCACAGAGATTATTTTGCTATAATTTTTGCATGCATTTCTTATATTTTGGGCAAGAATTCATAATGCATTTTTTTGCCATTTATGTGATTCATTTGACTACTTTGATTGTGTCAGAAACAATTTTATTTTTATTTATTATATTCTGTCTTTTCTGGTTTGGGATGACTTTTTCAGATAAAGAGGACAAGGAGAAAGAAAGAGACCATAACATGGAGGTTCCTTTGGTGTAGTGGGGGCCAAAGTGGAAAGGCAATGTAGCATCCAAATGAACTATACTGGCAACCCCAAGTCAAAGGCAATTTAAGATATGTTGAAAATACATGATCACAGGTCAGGATGGCAATGATGTTTTGTTTTGTTTTTAAAGTTCTGCTCAGTCTTATTGATATAACCAGTATTTAAATAATTATATTGTAAATGCTACACTGTGGTGGCATACAGAATTTGTTTTGTGTGATTTTTATTAAATAGATTTTAGTTTTTTAATAAATATTGATTTAAAAAAAGAGAATGTTAAGCTTTAGCTGTATAAACTTCATAAAATTCAGAAACCTGATTTGTGACTATTCTTCAAAGTTAAGTCTCCATGTTCTTTCATTCCCTCTCTCCCTCTCTCTCTCTCTCTCTCACCCAGCCTAGTGTCATTCTGCCACACCCCAGGATTAAGCTATTTTAGGCTTGCAGTGCAGTGTGATGCCATGTGTAGGAAGCCCTCAATTCAAATGATCTTTTTCCACATCTCGCTGTTTGAGTATCACACATATGCTGTGTACCTCTTTTCTTCTGCCTCTCACTTAAGATCATTCCACCTCAGAAAATTCTTTTTCATATAGACTACATATTAATTTCCCCTTCTCTTCTCTTTGTCTCTTCCAGTTCTTGCATAATGACCTATGGGAAACAATCCTTCCATCGCTCGGGAGTGCGTGGTAGCACAGTGGGTTATGTTCACATGAAGCACAAGGATCCCAGTTCGAGCCCCCGGCTCCCCACCTACAGAGGAGTCGCTTCACAAGCCATGAAGCAGGTCTGCAGGTGTTAATCTTTCTCTCCCCCTTCTCTGTCTTCCCCTCCTCTCTCCATTTCTCTCTGTCCTATCCAACAACAGTGACATCAAAAATAACTACAACAATAGGGCAACAAAAGGGACTAAAAAAATAAATATTAAAAAAAAAAATCCATCGCTAATAGTGACTATTCTTCCTCACTTTTTTTTTCTATTTTTATTAGATAAGAAAGAGAGAAAGTGAGAAAGTGAGAAAGGAGGGGAGATCGAGAGAGGAAAAGGCAGACCTGCAGACCTGCTTCATGCTCCTGGAGGAAGCAGGGCTTGAACTCTGTTCCTTGCCATTGACCATACCTGTGCTTACCCTAGTGTGTCATCACCCAGCCTCTTGTTATATCTTTCTGTCTTCCGAGTTCTATCTGTAAAAGTTAGTTGAAGTGGTTAAATTGCACATGAATGATGCCCCAGAAAAGGTTGGTGAGATAGCTTAATGGTTATGTAAAAAGACTTTTAGGCCTTGAACACCACTGAAGGTCCCAGTTGCAATCTCCAGCACCTGAAAGGAAGGAAGGAAGGGAGAAAGGGGGAGTGAGGGGAGGAGAAGGAAGCGAATGAGGGAGGAAGAAAGGAAAAAAGAGAGAAAAAGAGAAAGAAAGAGAGGAAGAAAGAAAAAGAGAAAGAAAGAGAGGAAGAAAGAAAAAGAGAAAGAAAGAAAAGAAGAATGATAAAAAGAAAGGAAAGATAGTTTTCAGCTCATAACACTTCCTGCACTGAGCCCAATCCTTTAGGTAGGAGTATTTTCAGTTTTCCACACATTGGCTGGAAAGATTTAGGGATGACAGTCAAACACTTATTTCCAAAAGTAGTAACATTTTATAACTCAAATTAACTTAAAGATTTAATGAAATTAAGTAAAGCCCTCAGGTCTTTGCATAGATCGTTCCCTTTGCAATGAGTTTCCTTTCACATTGCTATTATCTTCATGCTTTTATTCTAGTGTCTCATTACTTTAAGATTTTTTGCTTCTGGTTTAGTGTCTCTTTCTCCAACATTAATTTCATCATTACTCTTAGTGATTTCATTATTCACATAGATGATTCCTCAAGTACTCTGACCAGTCAGCATCTTGAAGAATTTTTCTCCAGGGATCTTTTCTCTCTTCTCTAAAGTCTAGATATTTCAGTCGTATCTCAATCTTTGACATAACTAATAAGTGACATAAATTTCTTTATAATTTGATACTGAAGCATCTTTTTTCTGGTCATTTTGTGGAGAGGCTGGTTAATGGCTTCCAGTACAATTATTGACAGCTGGGTACAGTTTTTCATCTCATCATCCATGAGAGGTTTCTGCCTCAGCAGACCTAACCTCACTCTCAACTAAGTCCTTCTCTACCATCATGCACCAGAGTCCCAGTGCCCTCTCAGTCTTTTGCACTCATTTTCACAGACTATTTTGCTTTGGGCCAACACACCACAGCTATTCCTCAGCTACTTTAAGCTTAGTAGTTCCAGAATTCTAAATCCTGCCATTTATGTTTTATCATTAGTACCTAGAGTCTGTGAATCATACTTCTCTTTCTCTGTCACTCAGTTTTAGGGTGTTTTTATTACCTCACCTTAAAAAAAATCACAAAGTCTCTTGTTGTATTTAGCAACTATAATATATGCTTAAATTTCCTTAAACTGTGTCTGAGAAAATAGTTCAAATTGTAGGCACTGAACTCATACCTGAGGTTTCTAATTTGGTTTCTGACATTGAATGTTCTAGAGTGGTGCTCTGGGTCTCTGTTTCTCTCTTTCTCTTTCTCTCTCTCTCTATCTCTCTGTCTCATAAAAATCTATCATGTGTAATAAAAATAAATATTTTAAAACTAAATTCCTTTGTACCTTCTCTTATCATCTTCTTACCCAGCAGAAGAAAAAGTGACTCTACTTAAATGTAGGTCTTGTTTGGAGGCCAAGTGTTGGCATACTTGATAGAAAGCAAACGTTATAGTGTGCAAGGACCTGGGTTCTAATGCCCTGGTCTTCAGCTACTGGGTGACAAATTTCACAAGCGGTGAAGCAGTGCTATAGGTATTTTTTCCTCTCCCCTCTTAACTTCTCTGTCTCTGTCCAAAAATAAATAGACAAATGTAGGTTTTTCCAACTCTATGCTTGTAGAGGCAGAGTTGAGATTTTTGGCAGAAGTCCCAAGCCTATTTACTAAACCATTTGACTGTCATTATCTCAAGTTACAAGGGCACCCATAGTATTACGTAGTATACCTGATGCATATCCTTACATTACTTTTCATTCCTCTCAGTGAGAAATATAGGCGTTACTCTTTCTCCTTAATCTTACTGAATATTCTGTGGTGAATTCATTCAACAATGATGCTGTTTTCTATTTTTTAAAGAGGACTATTTAGAAAAAAATTTCCTCTCTATCCTATCAAATCTCATTAAATGCATTTACCTACCTATTTTTTTTTGTACCCACAAATAGCCTTTCCTTTGATACCGTGAAAAACATGCATCTTATTTTTTAAACAAACTCTTTATTTAGGCAATATATAGTTGAATAGTGCCCTTGACCACATGGCATGGCAGAAGGGAAAAGTCTCCGCTGTGATCAAGATCCTTGTATAATTTCTCATCTTATTAAACATAAATACAAAGAACTCCAGTAGTTTCAAGGGTTGTTGACTAAATATAGTCCTTAGTTATCAGTGCTCATATATGTATCCTCTCAGTTACACTAACTTATCTGTCATTCTTAAGTCTTAATAAACATGATCCAAGTTTTTGATTTCTATGTAAGCACTGTTTTCTTGAGATCATTGTGGTTTCTGCTCTTGCACATTTACTAAGTGTTTTCAAATGCCCTCTCATCAAAGGATTGCTTTACCTAATTAACCATAAAATAGTATGATCAACCACACTCTAATTCTTGCAGATTTTTAAATTAATTAATTAGCTTATTGTTTTTATGGGGGGTTAATAGTTCACAGTACAGTTGTTGACACATGGGTAAAACTTATCAACGTATCATAATAAATCTACTAGAACATGATCTACCTAGAGCCACATTAAAATTTTCCCATATATATTTGCCAAATAACCAAGTAATGAATAGGTAAATAAGATACTATGAATCTAAATGAAGCTTCTCAACTACGTTAGAAGATTATTTACTTGAAACTACTCAGTGTGTTTAATTTAGATTCATATTACTGTTTTCATTCATTATATTACTTTTTTAAATATGACTTCATTGAGATGCTGTCACTACTGTAATAATGTTACCCTTTAAAGACGGATGTCACAATAGCTTGTTCATCAGCAAATGGTCATCTCTGTCCACCATAGAATACTAGCTCATCTTTCCCAATCACCATAATTGAGACTCAGTAACCTATACTTTCCTTTTAAAATTATAGAGCATTTATAGAAGAACAAGTTTGAGAAAGCATTAGTGTAATGTATTAAATTCAAATTTCAGCCCCCAATAATATCTCCCTTATAATTGAACTCCTGACTACTTTTTTGTCGTCTACGTGAAATGGTTTTCCATTAGACCATTTACTCCAAACCTACTGATCCATTGTGCTGAAAAATCAACTGATTTTATTCGATGATTTGAAGTGAGAGAGCAAATCTCTCCTAATCAAATTAATTGTCAAGATAGTATTTTCATGGGATGTGGGTCACAGATTTTTCCAAATTCTCAAATGACTGATTAAATTTTATTGCTCTGCCTTTTTCTGTATATTTAAAATGAAATAAAATACCAGAAGAAAAAATATATCAATGGAAATAATTCAAGTATAATTATTTGTATGACAGTTGGCTTAGAATTATATTTCTATTGATCCATTATGTGCTGTACTCAGAAATGCAAGTTTGCCACCAGACAGTACATCATGCCGGTTATTGATCTGCTGTGATGTACTACTACATACACTCATAGAGCTCATTTATGAAGAGCGCATTTCTATCACCAGGGAAACTTTTGTGGTAAATTCCCAATGCTTCATCAATCTCCTTAAAAAAATAAACTTCCATCAATGAATATATATTACGACTACACAGATGTAACTTTTGATAGCATTTCCAGAAGCTGAACTTCAAAAATGCAGCTAGTATTCAAACAATGAGCACATAAAGATTTGGGGAATAAAGCTAAAGAATAATGAATTTTGTAAGCAATTTATTCTTTCCAGCATACTCAGATGATACTTGATCATCCCTTTGAAGTTAAGATGCATATTTTTTAACTTAAAGGTGGCCTCAATTTTAATCCTTTTACATACCCAAAAAATGGAGTTTTCATATTGTATCTATTACTAGCTGATATGAGTCAGAATATTAAACTTATACACATACAATTTATAGGCATTGCTTGAAGTAGATATTCAAGTAAATGTTAAGTCACAAATCAGACATATTTCACAAGAGAAAGACATGCACCTTTATTTCAAATTTAACATTATCAACAAATTCAGAACAGTATAGTATTATCTGAAAAATGTGATTCTAGAAAATCATATACATCAGAAGTTAATATATACTTGGCTATTCAGTGATGTTATATGACATACTACATAAACTGAAGGGAGTACTATTTCTTGAGTACAAGTATTTTATATCCTTCTATTTTAAGTCCTTGGTTATAAATTATCATAAGGTGATAAATAGTTTTCTTCTTATAGCACACTTCTCAAGTACCTCTAAAAAACTTTTTTTTTAATATAGACAGAAAAGAAAAAGAACCATAGTGGCAGAATAAAGAAGGGAGTGAAAGAGGGATACCATAGTACAGTAGCTTATTTCAATGAGATGGGGACAGGTCTTGAATAGGGGCCACACACATGGCAAAGCAGCATACTGTCCAAGAGAACTTTTTTCAAGTCCCCAAAAATACTTTTGTTTTTTATTTTTTTGGTCTCAGAACTTTTACTCTAAAGTTGCATAAAGTACCAAAAGCTCAAGCATCCTCATAAATTTAACATTTGAATATTGCCATAACCCAAAGATCCAGGACAAGTAGAGTAGATCGAATAGCTCTTTACTTCATCTTGTACCCTCAGATAGAATATTGAAGTCTAAAGCAGAACTACTTATTTCATTTTTTTTAGCTTTTTTTAAGTGCTTATTTGTAAAGGTGAAAGCAGAGCATAATATATTTTTCCAGTTTAGGTTTTGAAATATTATTTTAGTACATGCAGCCTAGAAAGGATTGCAATAGGAAACCGGTCAAGGTATTAGTGAACATGTTTTATATATATCAAATATATTTAAACTTACTACTATTTTGAAATCTGCCCAATGACAAAAATAGACTATAAGGCATGGCTGACAAATACACTAAGAATCTCCAGTATCACCACAAGCCAGAGATGGGCCATGTTCTAGTTATAAATAAACAAAAAAGAAATACATGTTACCATTTAAACCAATGATATATCTGGAGATAAAACTACATACACAGGTGAAACTAAAACAAGATGAAACAAATGGGATTATACATAATTGAAAATGTGAAATACAAATAGTGGTACTATGAACATAGATATGCATATAAATATTTTTGCATAGGCATTGTGGTTTAGTTTGGATAAATCCCTAGAGAAGGAATTTTTGGATCACAGGGTGATACACATCGAATATCCTGAGGAGTCTCCAGATTATTTTTGGAAGAATCAAACAAAATTGCCTTCCTTCAATAGTGTAAAGTGTTCCTTTCACCCCTCATCCTTGCCAGAAGTTGTTGAGTTTTGTGAGCTCTTCATAAACTTAGATTAATTAGTCTTTTGTCTGATGTGTAATTTATAAGCTCTTTTTCCATTCAGCATCATGTTCATCTTTTTTGGTGTCGTTTCTCTGGTCATTTAGAAGCTTTTTAGTTTGATGTAGTTCCATTCATTAATATTTTCCTTATTGTAAGACTCTAGCAGGCCAAACTTGGAAATAAACTAGACACTAAGTGACAGATGATTGGTTGAGAAACTTGTGATATGTATACACTATGGAGTACTACTCAGCTGTAAGACTTGATGAAAGCTTCTCCAATGTTTTATCTAGAATGAATTAGAAGAAATCAAGTTAAATGAGTTATACCAAAAAGATAAAGATGAGTACCAAATGATCTCACTTATAGGTGGAACTTAACAAACAAGAAAAAAAAAAACAGGATGAAACTTTGATTAGGTACAGTCTGTGGCAGCAAAGTCAAAGGTGTAGAGAGGGTATTGGGAATCCAGTGTTCAATAGTGAAGGAGGACTCAAGCTGGTGGGGGATGTAGTACAGACACCTATCATGGGTAGATAAAAGATCACGCATCATTATATTTGATAAAATATAATGATGGGGAGTCATATACAAAATCTATTGTGAATATACTTAAATTTCTCATTGGATGAGGTGTCTAATAGGCATTCCAAAATGAAAACACATTATAAAAGAATTAATAATCAAAATTTATTAATTCCTTTTTTTTTGGAGGTGGAAGATATGGTAAACATAGAGGTAATATGCAAGTGTGTTAGTGGAAATAATAAGATCTGTCTATTGCCTTAAAGGAATCTGTCCTCAGAGTAAGATGAAAGCCCTGTACGAATATAGTAAAACAACTTTGTATATGACATAAAACATATGTTTTTTAATTCGGGGATAAATATGTGGAACACTCTCTAGTCACAGAGAACATTCTCTAGTCACATGTGCTACTAACAGCTATAATGTTATTCTTCCTGAAATTGTAAAATAAATTGTAATTGTGCACTAGGCAAATTTAAAATGGTCTGTCCATTGTCCAACAACACATTCGAGTAGCAGCCTGAAGTCCGAGTTTGAGGTAAGAGCCCAACTGTGTGTAAAGATAAGAAAAGTACCATATCATGTTAATAAAGTATCCACTTGTTCTCAAAGACAAAAAAAATGTAATATTTTTCACTTCTTTATATTTGTAATCTTTTTTTTCGCAGTTAGTATCCACTCATAGATTCCACCTCTCTTGCTGAATTATATTTTAGTTTATTATATTTTTATTTGATTGTTAGACTTATACTTCGAAGATTTCAATTCTTTGAAAGATCCATGTATTACTCTTCTTCAGTATATTCATCTACTTTTCTAAAAATCTTATTGAAAATTTTTATTTGTGACTATGGTTTTATTGTTGTTGGACAACAATAAAAAAGTGAACTTTTTCAGATAGAAAGAGATGGGGTAGTGATTTGGGGAAGCACCTTAGCCCTGAGTGATGCACTAAAGTGATAGAAATAAAACTTAGACCTTGGTCACATACACAGCAAAGCCTTCCCAGGTGAAGTATATTGTTCATCTGTAATGCAAGTCTTCTAAGGGGCTAAGGAGTTCAGAATTTGCCTATTTGAAGCCTCCCTCCCCCAACTGCTTCACACATCAGCAAGGTTGCTCTGGCATTTCTTTTTATCACATTAAGTAAAATAAATCTGCAAATTGAAAACATGAAGTTTGGTTTGGAAGCCTGAACACATTCTCATGAACTAAATTTTTTTTCCAATAATCCAGACACCTTTCAGTCAACATACTCAAAAAATAATTTTCCATTTATCTTCTAAGATATTGATAAAATGATTTTCCAACAATGTTGTGATAAGGAAGTTATTTAGGAATACAACATTTTATTAAACCCTAAAACATTTCTTCAATTTTAACACAAACTTCCTCGATATTTTAGGATATCACAATTCATACATTCCTTGTGGATTCTATGAGTAAATCAGTTGAAAACTTGACTTTTATTCATTGTAATCTGAAACTCAGCATCCCTCGTATTACTGAATAATTTGTATTTGTCTGCTGGCACTCACGTGGAGTGGATCTAAGGAGGGGGTATGCCACCAATCCTCCCTCATTGGCTCTCAGAGACTGTGTGATACAGAAAGGAGGACTTGGGGAGTACTCTGGTACAAACACTCATTTATTTGGAGATGGGTACAGGTTTGTATAGAGAGTTAAACGAAGAACATTTTTCACATATGTCAGACATTACAGGTTTCTTAAAGGTCAGCTTGCCCCTTAGGTAGGGGACTGATATGACAAGAATTGATGCGATACATAAAGGTCAAAACTATCATTCTCCCTGATGTAGGCAGGTTAATTATACAAAGGCATTTGAGAGAAGCATAGGGGTTAAACCAGTAAGGTGAGGTAGAAAAAAGAAAAACAAAGCCTGATGTAAATCATAGATGTCAAAGGACACAAGGAAATAGAATTTGGGGGCTTTTCACTGTCTGGTATTGGGGGTGTATGATAGAGTGTGTTCTCCTATGTGATCCAAAGGTGAAGTGGATGTGTGAACTTTGAGTGAACCTTAAAACAGGCAGCCATTTGGCCCACTAGCAGGGAAAAGTGTGAGAGGCCTGTATGCTTTCTGTGAGCTTGAGAGACTAACAAGGAGAAACTGAGTCTGGGAGACTTTTTCCTCTTGGCTCATCTCAATAAGGAGAGAGGCTAACAAGTGGGGTGTCTTTCCAGACCTCCATCCAAGGATGGGAGAGCTTCCCTAAGCTCTACCAAGCTTTCACATAGTCCCACATTTGTCTAAATTTTTTTTTCCAAATTCGAATAACTTATTGTCAAATTATTTCGTATTTTTGTCTTTGGGCTATGCAGAAAAACAATCACATTTTCCTGCCCACTTTATGGAATTTTAAGAAATAGTAATTCAGAAATTTACATTTTAATTCTATTTTATTTTAAACAAATTTCTTGAAATGTGATTCATGAACTATACAATTCATACATTGCTGAAATAAATTAATGGTTTTCCACATATTCACAGAATTATGCAATCAATTCTATTGAATGTTGCTCATTTATCAGCTATGCTTCTTTTAGAGAATGTCTGTAAATATAAATACACTTTCAATCTGTCACACACACATATATTTATGTTTGTGAATATGTACATGGAAGACACTCAATGTGTGTGTTTACAGATATGTCTTATGTAAACTTTAGTTTGTTTCAGAAAATCATTTTAATGTAACATATACATTTTAGCACACTGCAGACCAAGCAAACCTGTTCAAAGCATCAGAGCAAAATAAAAGTCAGTAAAGCAAGACTAGAAACAAGTCTCAGAATTAATCCTGATTAGTAATAATTAAACTGAGGAAAAATATTGTTTGTTTTCAAACACTAGTAATCTGTTAATCAGATAACCAGCAAAATTGTACTATTCAAATGACTGGTAGAATGGTGGACAAACTAGATTTTTAGACCTTGTCCTTTCTGTGTTGGCAACATTTGAGAATGCTGATCATTTCCTTCTTATGATTGTTAATTTTTTAAATTATTTTTTGTTTATAAAAAGGAAACACTGACAAAACCATAGAATAAGAGGGGTACAAATTCACACAGTTCCCACCACCAGCTCTCCTTATCCCCTTCCCTCCCCTGATAGCTTTCCTATTCCTTAACCCTCTGGGAGTATGGAGCTAAGGTTATTGTGGGATGCAGAAGGTTGAAGGTTTGGCTTCTGTAATTGCTGCCCTGATGAACATTGGCATTGACTGGTCAATCCATACTCCCAGCCTGTCTTTTTCTTTCTTTAGTGAGGAAGGGCTCTGGGGAAGTGGAGCTCTAGGACACATTGGTGGGGTTTCCTGTCCAGGGAATTCTGGTCATGCTTGAATCTGGAACCAGGTGGTTGAAAAGATAGTTAACATATAAAGCCAAACAAATTGTTGAACAATCATAGACCTAAAGTCTAGAATAGAGCAGATGAAGAGTTGAGGAGCTCTCCATTTTGTAGACAGCTAGTAGGCATATTTCCGTTATATTCCAAAGGGCCTATGTATACTAGTGTTTTTGTTGTTGTTGTTGTTGTTGTTGTTGTTGTTGTTTTCCCTGAGCCTGAAATATGATATTCAGGTGGATCCAAGTTATTGTCTGGGAGATGATGATATGGCTGGGAAAATGATGGAAAGCTGGATCAGGGAAGAGAGTAGCTTCCTAATATGAGAAAGGTGTATAAATATATTTGACTGTAAACACCACCGATTTGATGTGATCTGGGGCCCATATTCAGCTTAGGAGCCTATGTGACCTCTGCATCCCTGTAGATCTGAGCTCACATTCTGTGGTCATAAGTAGGAATGTTCCAAGCTGCCCTAATATCAGGACCCATCTTCCTCAGGTATAGTATAGAGTATATTGTCCAGCTTCCCTTCAGAGGATAGAATATTCACTACCATTGTTGATCCAAGTTGTGGGTAAGGTCCTATGGGGGCCCACAAAGGGATCTATTTTGTTATTCCTGATAGGAATGACCAGTAACAATGGAGAGAAGTATTTCTTTGAGGTCTAGGCCCATCATGTCTATTTGGGAATCTCATGACTCCCCAAATAGTGTCCCAGCTGATGGGGTGGCCTGACAGTGACTAAAGAGTCATCATTAAATTATGCCAGTCTCTTGCCCTTATTCAGCTTTTGCAGTCCTTGCTTTAATGAGGTTAGCTTTGGAGTGAGTGAGAGAACTGTAATAGGAGGTAGCTGAGGAGGGTATCTAAGTCTAAGTAGACACTATTTCATTATGAACTTTATACAGACTTACTACAGACTATTGTGTATTTTTGCTTTCAGGTAAATATTTTGCCCTAATTTATGGATTCGTGTGAACACATGCACTATCTAATAGGACCTAGTCTATATCTAGGTTTTGGGATTTTGTTAGGAAGTGAACCTCTTGGAATGGAATTTGAGAATACTATGACAGGAAAGGCCTCACCTGAGTAATGAGGGTGATGGGTTGACATTCTATGCCTGGCATCTCTGGACACAGTCTGATGTGATGCATGCTGAGGTGGTACTCCTTGCATTGATTAGGTTGGGATCTGTGGATGCAATATCATTTGGTATGAATTGAGAGAAGCATGCAGGAAAGTGAGAGGTTCCTGCTGTCTTAGGGTTTAAGAAGACAACAGCTAGTTATTGCTGTAATCCCATTATTTGTCAATTGGATTAACTTTGAAATATCCCTTTGTTAGGATTTGCTGTATAATACACAACATCACCATAATTTATGTCATTTGATATTATTTGTATATAGCTGTGTCACTGGTTGCTTCTGTTCTCCCTGGTTTAAGTTTTTGAGAGTCAAAATATCAAAGACTCAGCCTATGTATTAAAAAGACTCAGTCTGCGCTTTAAAAAATTTTGAGACATTCGATCAATTTTTAACCTCTCATATTAATTAGTGATTTATATGACTACAAATTGATAGGAGTGCACATAAACACCATTCCTGCCACCAAAAGACTGTGTTCCATCCCACCCACCCCCACTCCCACCCCAAGCCATGAAGCTGAACATCCACCCTCATCCTCAACCCAGGGTTTTTACTTTGGTGCCCTACTCCAGATTTAGTCAAAGCCTGCTTTTAGTTTCCCTTTCTGTTATTCTTTCTCTACTTTTGTTTATGAGTGGGATCATCCCATACTCATCTTTATCTTTCTGACTTAGCACACTTAACATAATTCCTTCTAGCTTTGACCAAGATGGGTCAGAGAAGTTGAGTTCATTGTTCTTAGTAGCTGCATAGTATTCCATTGTGTATATGTACCACAGCTTTCTCAGCTACTCATCTGTTGTTGGGCATCTGGGTTGCTTCCAGGTTTTAGCTATTACAAATTGTGCTGCTATGAACATAGGTGTACACTTATCTTTTTGGTTGGGTATTATGGAATCCTTGAGGTATATCCCCAGGAGAGGAATTACTGGATCATATGGAAAGTCCATGTCTAGCCTTGTGAGAGTTCTCCAGACTGCTGTCCACAGAGGATGGACAAGTTTACAATCCCACCAGCAGTGCATAAAGGTTCCTCTTTCCCCACAGCCTCTCCATCATTTGTTCCTCTTGTCCTTTTTGATGTATGCCATTCTCACAGGGGTGAGGTGGTATCTCAATGTTGTCTTTATTTGCATTTCTCTGACAATCAGAGACCTGGAGCAATTTTTCATGTGTTTGTTAAAATTTTAGATCTCTTCTGTAGTAAATTTTCTGTTCATATCTTCTGCCTACTTTTGATGAGTCATATGCTTTTTTGTTGCTAAGTTTGCTGGGCTCTTTGTATATTTAGGTGATTAGTCTCTTGTCTGATGTATGGCATGTGAACATCTTCTCCCATTCTGTGAGGGGTGTTGTATGCTTTACATTGGGTTGTTCTAGCTCTCCCCCTGCCAAGAAAATTGGTTCAGTCCTGCTAGTTTCTCGGGCCCACTTGTCCCCGCCCCAAGGAACCCCGAGAGAGTTCTAGAGTTCCAGAGTTCGAGAATGCTTGGCGCCGCTGTGGGGGAAAGAGGCAACAGAGTTCTGTTTGGTGATTAGTTTGGGTTAGTTTATGAATCTTTGTTCTTAAAGAAATACAGCTTCCCTGCCCAGCCATATGTCTCTGGTCATCTCTGTTACCCGCCCGTGAAGCTAGCCTGGCCAGCTGGAATCTCTGAATTTTAACAACAGAGGGGTCTCCTTGTTTGTGTGATAGTTTCTTTGGCTGTGCAGAAGCTTTTCAATTTGATATAGTCCCATTGGTTTGTTTCTGCTTTAGTCTTCCTTGCAATTGGGTTTGTATCATCAAAGATGTCCTTAAAGTTTAGGTGGAAAAGTGTTCCACCCACGTTTTCCTCTAAGTATTTGATAATTTCTGTTCTAACATCCATGACCTTGATCCATTTGGAGTTGATTTTTGTTACTGGTGAGATAAGGTGGTTCAGTTTCATTCTTCTGTATGTTTCAACCCAGTTTTCCCAGCACCATTTATTGAAGAGAGCCTCATTCCTCCATTTGATACTTTGGGCCCCCTTATTGCCAGGCTACCATGGGAGTGCCTCTTTCCAGGCGCATGCTCTCTGGGTTAAAGAGAATTCACATAGAGCCAGCCTGGGCTGCTACTCACTCAGTGGCGTAGGAGAAACAGTCTTGAACTCATGGTGGAGTGTTAATGCAATGCCTTTATTGATCACAGAGACAACACTTTTATAATATAGAACTGGAAGTGGCAAGACAGAAATGGAAATGGCTAGGAAAGGGGGTGGAGAAAGGCAAAATTGCACTGGGAAGGTAGAAACTTCCTTAGCAACTGTTGCAAGGATTTTAAATGGTGGGATTAATGTTACCCTGCCTCTCTCTTTCCCTAGTAGGGTGGATATCTGGGGAAGCAGACCTCCAGGACACATTGGTGGGGTCGTCAGTCCTGGGAAGTCTGGTCAGCATCATGCTGGCATCCGGAACCTGGTGGCTGAAAAGAGAGTCAACATACACAGTCAAATAAATTGTTGCACAGTTATGGACCTAAAGGCTGGAATAGTGCAGATGAAGTGTTGGAGAGGGGTAGTCCCTGCAGACTCTTGTGTACTTCAGCTTTCAGGTATATATTTTTCCCTGGTTTATGGGCACGTGTGAACATATGCTCTATCTCAGGGGACCTGGACTATATCTAGGTTTGGGGACTTTATTGGGGAGTGGAACAACTGGAATGGAATTAGAGAATACTATGAAAGGAAAGGTCTCACTCAAGTGATGAAGCTGAAGGGTTGTCATTCCACACCTGAAGTCTCTGGACGCAGGCTGAAGTGAAGCATGGTGGGGTGGCACTCGTTGCACTGATTAGATTGCAATCCGAGGATGCAATATTATTTGATTTGAATTGAGAGAAGCACACAGGAAAGTGGGCCTTATCCTAAGGTTCCAGGACTGGGGGATATATAGGATCCGTAGAGGAAATGTGAGGTTCCTGCTCTCTTAAGGTTCAAGGAGACAATGGATAGTTATTGTTATCATCACATTATTTGGTATTTGGGTTAACTTTGAAGAGTCCCTTTGTTAGGGTTTGCTGTATACTACCCAGCATCTTGTATACAGCTGTGCTACCAGTTGCTTCTGTTCTCCCTGGTCTAGGCTTCTGAGAAAGTCAGCATATCAAAGATTCAGCCTATGTATTAAAAACACTCAGTCGGTGTTTTAAAAAGTTCTAGACATATGATCAATTATTCCCCTCTCATATTAATTAGTGGTTTATATGTTTACACTTTAATAGGAGTGTACATAAACACCATTCCCACCACCAAAAGACTGTGTCCCATCCCAAACACCCACCCCCACACCCCCATGCCCCACCCTCACTGCCCCGTAGCTGAATGTCCACCCTCCCCCTTACCACAGGGTTTTTACTTGGATGTTCTAATCTAGATTTAATCAGATCCTGCTTTTATTTTCCTTTTCTGTTCTTCTTTCTCAGCTTCTGTTGATGAGTGGGATCATCCCATACTCATCTTTATCTTTCTGACTTAGCTCACTTAACATAATTCCTTCTAGCTCCATCCAAGATGGGGCAGATAAGGTGGGTTCATTGTTCTTAATAGCTGCATAATATTCCTTTGTGTATATATTCTACAGCTTTCTCAGCCACTCATCTGGTTTTGGGCACCTGGGTTGCTTCCAGGTTTTAGCTATTATCAATTGTGCTGCTATGAACATAGGCGTACACATATCTTTTTGATTGGGCATTATGGAATCCTTGGGGTATAACCCCAGGAGAGGAATTACTGGGTCATATGAAAGGTTTATGTCTAGCCTTGTGAGAGTTCTCCAGACTGCTCTTCAGAGAGGCTGGACCAATTTACACTTGAGCCTCTTGAATCTTAATGTCCTTTCTGTTGTTCAGGTTAGGGAAGTTTTCTTCTATAATTTCCTCTAGAATGTTTATTTCCCCTTCCTCTCTTTCTTTCTCTGGCAGGCCAATTATATGAATGTTACTTCTTTTGAGTTTATCCCATATGTCTCTGTTGTTTTCAGTGTTTCTCAATCTATTTTTGAGCTCTTTTACCTTTTTCTTAGTTTTCTCTAGCTAATACTCTCTCTGGCTAATTCTGTTATCTGCCTCTGTTAGCCTGCTTTCCCTACCCTCAGTTTCTTTCTTCAGTTCAGTTATAGTATTAGCTTGTTCTGCTTATTGACCTTTTAGCTTAGCTATTTCAGCTTTCAGTTCTCTAATTACCTTGAGGTAGCTTGTGTTTTACTTGAGGATCTCATCTGTTTTTTCCCTAATTCTGATAGCCCTTTCCTTCATAGTTGTCTTCATTTCTGTGATTATTAGGTTTGTTATTGCTTGCATGCTTTTCTTATTTATAGTTAATTCTGACTGATCTGGAGTTTCTTCGGGACTCTTGTCTTGATTCATTGTGGTAGCAGTTTTATTTGTTCTTGATTTAACCATTTTTTTTATTGTTGTGGTTTTTATTTTTTTGTTCTTTCTTCAGTTGTTGTGCTTTGAGTGCAAGCCATGCTATATTAAATATCTTTATGACAAATGTAGTCACCCAACCTCAGGAATCACAACAATAATAACTTAAGCAAGGATTGATGCAGTTCAATCAATACCTGTTAGCCAAACAACAAGAAAAAATGGCAACCAAATCCAAAGGAAAAAGAAAAAGGAAAAAAGGGAAAGCAAGAATAGACAATTTGCAAATCTACTCTCCACTGTAAATTCGAGGGATAGCAATGGGAGAAAGGGAAGTAGAGAAGACACACACACACACACACACACACACACACACTCCACTCTGAGTCAGATTTCTTCCCTCTAATAATCCACAAATGAGTATCAGTGAATTCAGAAATCAAAAAAAAGGAGGAAGGAAGAAAAGAAGACAAGAAAAAGAAAAAAAAAATAGCAGTGAACGGAAAGAGTTTTTTTTTTTTTTTTTTAATTCTCTAGGAGGAGGGATAAAGGAGAGTGGAGGGAAGAGGTAGAGAGAAAAAAGTTCCTCTCACATTGGATAGCATACCTAGTCATCTAGCAATGGAGAAATCAACAACAGTTAATTTTGGTCAATCTGAAGAAGGAGGGGGCAAAAGGGACACATGTATATAATAATAGTAGTAATAAAATAGAATAGAGTAAAAAACCCCATCAGTCAGTCTGTCTGCAGCTTGGACAGCTCAAAATTGGCTTCAGACAGCCTGAGGAAAGATCGTCAATTTTAAGAAGTATTCAAAAAAAAAAAAAAAAAAAAAACCTCCAGGTAGTCTTTCATGTCTTTCACAGGCAGGGCTGAAGGGCTGAGGCTCTGATTGGTCAGGTATTTTGTCACTCAACTAGAGGTCCAGCCACTTAAAAAAAAAAAAAAAAGAGAGAGAGAAAAGGAAAAGGTTTGGAGTGACACCTTTGGTGACCTGGAAATCTTGGTAAATAGCTCAGCGGGGAGCCTAGTAGGAGTGGCTGTCCAGCCCCCTTGGGGCTGGTTCTGGGGTTGGGGGAAGGGTGAGCTTCAGAAATAATCAAAAGATTTCCTTTCTTTTTGCCCTCTGGACTCTGTTTTTTAACCCAAGAGTGGTATCACCCTTAGGACCCCTTATTCACCCTCTTGCTAATGAACTAGTATCCTACCCTATCCAGAGAATCCTGGTCACAAGCTTGTTGGAGCTCACACCAGCCACTATTTGCAAGTCGCCATCTTGGCTCCACCCCCCATTCTTAATTTTTATCTCTCTTCTCCAGAGTATCTGAGGGGGTGGCCTGATAGTGACTAAAGAGTCATCATTAAAGTATGCCGGTCTCTTGCCCTTATTCAACTTTTTCAGTCCTTGCTTTGCTAAGATTAGCTTTGGAGTGATTGAGAGAACTGTCATAGGAAGTAGGTGAGGAGGGTGTCTAAGTCTAATTAGATACTATTTCCTTAGGAACTTTATACTGACTCACTGCAGACTATTGTGTACTTTTACTTTCAGGTATATATTTTACACTAATTTATGGATACATCTGAAAATATGCTCCATCTCACCTTCCAAATTCAAAACTCTGATAAAAAAAAAACTTAATTTCTAAACAATTGTGCTGTATTAGATGTAATGTATCATAATTTATCATCTGACTTTATCTTGAGAAGCGAATATCAGACTCCTTATATAAGCTTTCTTTGCTTTATACCATAGTTTTTTAATTGTTTAATATTTATTTATTTATTCCCTTTTGTTACCCTTATTGTTTTATTGTTGTAGTTATTATTGTCGTCATTGTTGGATAGAACAGAGAGAAATGGAGGGATGATGGGAAGATAGAGAGGGTAGAGATAGACATCTGCAGACCTGCTTCACTGCCTGTGAAGCAACTCTCCTGTAAGTGGGGAGCCAGAGGTTCGAACCCGGATCCTTACGCTCATCCTTGCACTTTGCACCATGTGCACTTAATGCTGCACTATTGCCCGACTCCCTATACCATACATTTTATGTGAAGAAACAATTCATAAATACTTTATAATATAAATTTAAAATGTTGAGTACAGAAAAAGAATGAAAGATCAGAAAGAATAAAGTGAGAATAAATGATTGTTCTTTAAGTAGTATTTTGACTAGAATGAGGAGGAACTGGGGGAGGAATTTAAATATATAAATTTTATATTTCCCCAATAAAGAAATTAAAAAGATGAAATAAATTTTATATTGAAATAGCAAAATGAATTTAAATCAAACATCAATTAAATGTTTAAAATCTTAAAGTAGAGACAGAGTATTGTTCAAATGAACGTTGGGACATTCTTTTAAGACCACTTCAAATACAAGAGGTACCCAGCATGTCTTTTTTTTTTGTATAATTGATAAGGCTCTGTTTATTTGATGGAAATAAAAAGAACAATAAGTAGAGTCGAAAGTTTTTATAGAGGATCATGAAATAAATGTCAAAAACAGTGATTCACAAACATGCCTCATATGTTAACTTACATATGAGTACTATGTGTTTCATATATCAAATTATATGACATTTATTTCAGGAAGCATTGTAAAACTTTCAACTCTGCTTATAACATTCACTTTGAATTTTATTTCAGTGTTTGTGTCATTGTCAAGTGGAGAGAAGGCACAGAAACTGCTGCATATATTTTCTGTGCCTATTACATTACGATTACATGAAGTTTTATATTTCTGCATAGTGACATTATCCCTTGCCAGTTGCATATCACATATGAGAGGAAGTTGAAACAAATGAAACATAAATACATGTACTGTTTCTTCCTACTTCATCAAATCTCAAGCTGCATCTGCAACAACAACAACAAAAAATGAAATTAAAATATAGATGAAAAGAGGTTCCCTCCGGACCATAGCATATTAAGTGGGGGAAAAGCATGCATTTAAGCCATATTCTGAATAACCTCTTTCAAAGCTATTCAATAATGTAAGTAGGTTATATATATAGCTCTGTATATTAAAATATAAGCATTTCTTAGTGGAGTTTATAAAATAAGTTCATTAAACTTTCATGTCCTGAATTTTGCACTGTTTCACACACAAAAAAAGTAAATAATAATTTTTGAGTTATGGGAAAGGGAGAAACTACATGGTATCAAATCTTTAGTAATTCATTTTTATTAAATGGCTCCAAACTTAATTTCAGTTATTAGTTCCATACCTCCCCACAAATGGAATAGAAATTAATTATACACTTATTTATTTTTTTTTTTTCCTACAGGGTTATTGCTGGGCTCGGTGCCTGCACCACGAATCCACCGCTCCTGGAAGCCATTTTTTTCCCCTTTTGTTGCCCTTGTTGCCGTAGCCTCGTTGTTAATGTTGTTAATTGTTAATGTTGTTCATTGTTGGATAGGACAGAGAGGAATGGAGAGAGGAGGGGAAGACAGAGAGAGGGAGAGAAAGACACCTGCAGACCTGCCTCCTGCAGGTGGGGAGCCGGGGCTCGAACCGGGATCCCTACGCCGGTCCTTGCGCTTTGCGCCAAGTGTGCTTAACCCACTGCGCCACCGCCCGACCCCCTAATTATACATTTCTTATTGGTTACATTTCTTCCCCCAAATTTTTAGCCTCATTGATGCTTAAAAGGCAGTTTTCAGGTTATATGTCATAGGAAACTTAGAGTTTATAACAAAAATCCTACAGCTGGACTAACTTCTGTTGTAGTGACATGACTAGGAATATGTAATTACCCAAATGCTTTATATTTATGTTTTCCAAGCTCCTTACTCATTTTGCTTTCTTTGAGCATAATGCAGCATCCTGATTCAAAAGTAAAGATAGTTGGTGTTATTCAGGGATTAGCAAAGGTTTAAACGTTAATACTCTGCAGCACTATTCCTTCTGAAGAATTCTCATTTAAATTCTTACAGATACCCTCAGAGTATTTGCTGTACTTAAAGGAGCGTTTGTGGAAAAAAAAAAATCCTATCTCAGAAATACAAAATGCAGCACACCACAATAATCTTTGAATATTACAGCACTCCACTTGTTACAGTTGTCCTGATTATAACAAAGCTAGTAGGTACTGTTCAGTGGGTATATTTTACTTAAGAAAATATTTACCAGCAGGTAAAAATTCTATTACTTTTTAAATTATTTGATAGAGAAAATAAACTAGGTCCGGTGAAATAGCTCACTTGCTTTGCCATTTGCAAAACCTGAATTCAAGTCAAGCCCCCACTGCATTGAAGAAAGTTTCAGTGTTGTGTTTTCTTTCACTATCTTTGACTCTCTCTATATATATTAAAGAGGGAAGAAGAGAAGAAAGAGAGGAAATTAAATGTATTATTATGTAATTATGATGTTATTATCATATATATATATTTTTTTTTTTTACCAGAGTGCTGTTCAGCTCTGGCTTCTGGTGGTGTGTGGGTGTGAACCTGGGACTTTGGAGTCTCAGGTCTGAGAATCTCTTTGCATAACATTTACACTATCTACCTACTGCAAAATTTATTACTTTATTGGTGAATGGAAATATCTACTTTTTTTCACATCATATGTAATGGAAGAGATAGCAGTAAGATTCATTTAAACAGACTGAGTTCTCTCTCTCTTTCTGCCCTTTCTTTCTTCATTCCTTTTACTTTCACTCTGTTTTGTGTTCATGAGTGATTATTATAGAATCATAATTCAAGCACTAGATATTATATTAATTGAAAAAAAGGAACACATGACTCTTCGATTTAACCATCTATTTTTTTAATTTAATAGTCTACTATTCTGTACACTTTATAAGATTTTTTAAAAAATCACAGAGAAACAATGTTTCTTAGCACTTGCACAGTTCATTTCAAAGTCTAGCTACTGCTCTGCTCTTAGAGAAGCATGTTTTCTAAAGACCACTCTAGGGAAAAAAAATACATTTTTTAAAATCTAAGATAAAATTACTGTATAGGTGAGACTGAATTCTTCTTTTTTTCTTCCTTCCTTTCTTTCTTTCTTTCTTTCTTTCTTTCTTTCTTTCTTTCTTTCTTTCTTTCTTTCTTTTTACTACACAGCTCTGGCTTATGTTGGTGCAAGGGACTTTAGGACTCTGGAGCCTCAGGCATGAGAGTCTCTTTGCATAACTATTATGCTATCTACCCCTGCTTGAGACTGAATTCTTAAAGCCATTGTCCTTGCTTTTTGTACCTGCTAAATAACTGACCCTAGGTAATGTGCAGATAATTTAAGAGTTTCAGAGATTACTGTTTCCAAATTCCTCAATTAAATTACATTATCTGCTCTGCTTCTTTCATTCTGGTCTATAGCAGGAATGCCACAGAATTTTAGATTTTAATTTTTAATAGATTCTTTAGTTTCTGATTGAGGCCACTGAAGTCTAGTGCAGTGAAGCTAGTTCACAAAGCTAGTTAGTGACGTATTTTAAATTAATACAAGTGTTCTCTATCTCTAAACAAGGAGGCTTTCCTTTTTGTTGCTGTTCTCTTGTTGTTTTTACTTTTGTTTGTTTTATAGTATTGTTTTTATCATCACTGAGGCTTCCCTACAGCCTGGAATTCTCAGATTGAAAGACAGAGCTAGAGAAACAGAAAATACTACAACACTAAAGTATCCCACAGCAAAGTGAGGTCAGACTAGGACCTGGGTAGTACACATGACTCAATGCATTATTCATGTGAGCTATCTTGTTATTTCTCAAAGGACTGTCTTTTTTTTTTTTTAAGTTGATTTAATAATAATGATCAACAAGACCATAGGATATGAGGAGTACAATTCCATAGAATTCCCACTACCAGAAATCCATATACCCTACCCTCCACTGGAAGGGTCCCTATTCTTTATTCCTATGGAACTATGGACCAAATATTTTCATGGAGTGTAGAAGGTGAGAGGTCTGGCTTCTGTAATTGCTTCTCCACTGGTCATGAGCATCGACAGGTCAATCCATACTCCTAGCCTGTTTCTAATTTTCCAGACTGAGGTGGGGCTCTGGTGAGGTGGGGTTCCAAGACACATTGATGAGGTCACCTTCTCAGTGAAGTCAGATTCGCATCACAGTAGCATCTGCAACTTGGTGGCTGAAGATCACTCATATATAAAACAGAACAAATTGTTAAATAATCAGGAACCTAAACATAAAAATACAACAGATGATATTTGAAACAACATCATAAACTCTCTTGTGGGTCTCTATAGGACATTGCCTGCAATGTAGAACAACAATGGTAGAAATTGCCACATTCTCTGAAGGGAGGTTGGTTCAACATATTTTGCTGCTCAAGGAAGATGAGTCCTGAAATCAATGCAGCCTAGAATGTTCCTAGCTGAGACCATAGGAAGCACTGCAGACCAACAGGGACACAGGTTACATAGGCTCCTATGTTAAATATGAATAGATATGGGCCCTAAGTCAGATCAGTGGGTATGGTATTTATATGTTTTTCCCCTACATGGGAGCTACTTTTGGTCTTGACCCAGCTTTCTTTCTTTTTTTTAAATTTTTTAAATTTTTTTTTTTCCCTTTTTTGTTGCCTTTGTTGTTTATTATCATTGTTGTTACTATTGTTGTTTTTACTGCTGTAATTGTTATTGGGTAGGACAGAGAGAAATGAAGACAGGAGGGGAAGACAGAGGGGGAGAGAAAGACACCCGCAGACCTGCTTCACCACCTGTGAAGTGACCCCCCCCCCCGCAGGTGGGGAGCTGGGGGCTTGAACCGGGCGGGATCCTTATGCCAGTCCTTGCGCTGCACGCCACCTGCACGTAACCCGCTGAGGCACTGCTCAGTTCCCCTGATCCAGCTTTCTAATCCTATTTCCAACTCTGACACTATCTTCCCAAACAACACTTTTAGCCCATCTGCATGTTACCTTTGGGGCTAAGTCAAAATTAGTAAAGTCCTGGGAACCTTAGAATATACCTAAAATAGACTTCCTAGCTGCTTCCAGCAAAGGAATGTTCTTAATTATACCATTAAAATGTTGTCTAGCTCTATATATGTAAGTTTATATAGAAAGACATACAAAATTACCATTAACAAAACTTCTAAAAATCTTAGAAACAATGTAAATAAATAGCTTTTGTTATCTTCTACTTTTTTGCATTTCACTTTCAAAAACTGACACACTATCATGTTTTATCAATTAAAAAATCTATTAATCCTAATACTACCTAGGGTCACATTGATACTATGACTAACAAATGTTCCTTCCAAATTACCAGGGTAGGGAGCTTTTGATCTTTTACCCACTTCTTCCAGTACATATGACCCATCAGAAAAATAACTTAAATTTATTTTGTTGAGTTAAACATTGTGGTGATTGGCAGAATCATAAAACAGAGAAGTAGAGTATATTTGCTATTAAAGCTTAATTTTAATTATCTATGAACTCTCTTACCCAAAATGGAACTTTTAATCTACAAATAACATCTGAATTACTTAACAATAGAAAGAAGAAAAAAATGGTGTAAATCAAAATTTATACATGAAGGAGCACTTTGCAATATCTCACCATTTAATTTTTTTTGACATCCTATGAAAAAGTAGTCAACAAGTTGAGAAACTGGTATAGATTCCAAACGGTAACACACTCTCACTTTTGGAATAATGCCTGTTGAGCAAACAACATTAAAAAGGTCAGCGTAACCATGAAAGATAACTGTTGTCATCATAAAACGTGAAGACAAAAATGCTGATACTGATGAAGAGAAAATGTTATATGTCATTGAAACCTTGGCCAAAGATTGTGTAAATAAAATATATGACCCTCTTGAGCTACTCTTTTGTTTTATCTATCATGATGTTTCTCAGTTACATTCGTAAATCAAACTTAAATATAAGAAAAGTGAATAATGATAGAGTTAACATAGAGTAACAATCATAAGTATGATTCTTCCAGATCAAGGTACATTTTCTAGTTCTAGTATGGTGGGTGTGGTTTAAAGTTATAAATGTTTGGTTAGCACTACTCCTTATCTCCAATAGGAGAATAATTAGTCAAGAAAAATGGTTTAAATTTGTATTTCCATCTATAATCTCTGTATATTATAGTGTGATGTTCTCATTCTCTACATGCATATGTAATTGTTTATAAGTATATATTTACAAGCATTCACACATGAACATCACATAATAATTTAAGATTCTTATGTGAAAATGTACAAATCAGAATGTATATCACAATCTTTACTCATGCCAGAATTTTCCTGTCATCTCTATTGAAGTGTCTCTCATTTTATCTTCTCCATCCATTACCAGTGCTTTTGTTAAAATCTCCCCTAAAGAATGGAAAACAAAGTACATTTTATCAGGTGAATTTGAATTTAGCTTATATTTGCATTAGCAAGTTCATGTATATGTTGTTTTTAATCCACATGGCAAAAAGCATTACTTATCCTCTTGCTGTCATCCCCATAGCATTAAGTGCAATAGTGTGCTTAATTAAATTAATTAAGTAAATGACTGTATTCCTTTAAAATGCATCTATCATAAACCTCTTTGGGAAATGCCTAACTTTATTGCAAAAATGCATTCCCATTTCTCTTCTGGTTAATCAATTTATTTCACCACTTTAAAACACTGAGTAGCTCTTTGCAATTGTATATAAAAATTAATCCGTTTTAAGCAACATAGCCTCTATTGAGCATGGTTTTTCATACATACCCCAGGTAGAAACATTAAATTGTGAAATATTTACATTGCCATTTTATATTGTTCACCCCTTATCTAAATTAGCCTCCTTATGATAAATTATTTCAACATTGTTCTCAATTATATTTTCTAATGTCACAAAACATAGATAGCATAGCTTGGTAAAAGGAGACTAGTGAGAACCTTTCTTCTGAGCTCAGTTTTTCTTTTCATAAAGTCATGAGAGAGAGAGAGAGAGAGAGAGAGAGAAAGAAAAAGAGAGAGAATGTGACTTTATATAGTACAAGCCAGCCTACCGCTGCCATGAATGACATATTCCTGGTGCCATGAGACTCTGTAGGAGTTATAGCCATGTCAAGCCTCTCGGTTGCAGAACATCAAATAAAATGGCCCTTCAAGGTGAATCACTCTGCAAGTCAGTGGATAAAGACTGGCATTCTAAGTCTTGGCTGAGGTAAGTCTACTATAATGCAGTTGCCTGCCACTGTCTGTGACTATTTTGGAGAAATAGAAAAAATTCACATTTAAAGCAGACATGTAGAGAAACAGTTCAGAGAAAACTGGTGCCTCTTGTTTGCAATCAGCAAACATCCTCTCATTATCAGGGCACTCAGTAGATGTTCTCTATTTTCAAAGTCAAATACAATCAGAGGCAGAATTGCTTCTGAAACTGAATACACCAGCCTCCCACAATTTTTAACTAATTTATCTCCTGGGGTTTTAAGGATCTGCTTGAAAAAACATGGAAAAATTGACACATATGTCATCAACAAGGTTACATTTACTGACTTATTGATTTATCAGGCATGCACGTTGTGGGGAAAAAGCACTTTGGCTTCACCCACAGCTCTGGCAAGATAATTCTAAATGAGTTAGACAGCAAATGCATTTCGTACTAAGTCAATTAGCATGTGATTAATTGAAAAATGGTAAATAGGGCAAGACTGTTGCCTTTGCTTTCAGCTTAGAGGCAAAGGTCTCTTTAGGGAAGCACAATCTATATTCAGTCCTAGTTGATACTTGGCGTTACCAGTCGCTGCAGTAATTGACCATGTATTGCATCTGTTCAAAAATTGAGTATACGCAGTATAATAAAATGAGCATTTGTGAAATTACATTAGCTCGAAGACTTTTATTTAGAGACCAATGCCATCCGCTACATGGCCCTTCAATTTTTCATTGTTGGCTTTGATCATGACTATTCCAAAACAAATATGAGGTATTTATTACTGTTATTTTTATTTATTGCATAGAGACAGCCTTAAATTGAAAGGGAAGGGGGAGGTATGGAGGGAAGAGACAGAAAGACACCTGCAGCACTGCTTCACCACTTGCAAAGCTTTCCTTCTGCAGGTGGAGACTGGGGGCTTGAAACCGGGTCCTTAAGCACTATAATGTGCTTAATGTGCACTCAGCCAGTTGTGCCACCACCCAGTCCCTAAGGTATTTCTTTAAAAATTCAATTTTGGGATATTTGAGGTGAAGATGGGAAACAATTGATGTCTGTCATATTAAAATAATTATAAAAGTGTTGGGGGGGGTCAGTGCCACCACAAAAATTTCATAACAATAAATGAAAAGGTCTTTAAAGTAAAATAAGGAAGATCCTTTTCCCCAAAACTATGTGAAGCTTCATAAAGTCTGATGAATGACAGCCCATGCATGCAGGTATAATTATATCATAATCTCTACTATGTTTAATTCCTAACTGAAACCATAAGACATAAAAATAAGGGAAGAAAATACAGAGTGACACGAGGACAGATAGAGGTCTGTTGCAGGAAAGACAAAAACACTGGGGACCCAATGTCTAATGGTAGAAGAGGACTTGGTGGTCAGAGTGGTGTGTAGACACTTAGGACAGGGAAATAAGAAATTGTACTTCAATTGTGCACTGCTTTGCATGTGTAAGACCCAGGTTCAAGCCCAGTCCCCACTAAATTGAAGGTTTTGCTACTCTTTATCAAAAAAGGTAGATCAATCAATACATACATAGATTGTATTTCGAATAGGTGGAGTTCACTTAGTAGAGCAAACATGTTATTATAAAGGAAGACCCAAGTTCAAGCCCCAAGTCCCCAGCTTCATAAAAGTTTTACATGCAATGGAGATGTACTGTAGATCTCTCTTTCTTTATGTGTGTCACTTTTCAACTTTCTATGTCTCTCATGCTCTGTTGGAAAGAAAGAAAAAGATAAAAGGAAAAATAAAACCATGTCTGCACACCACTCCTACCCTATTCTTTATCCTTCTAGAAGTATGGACCAACTATGGGGTGCAGAAAGTGGAAGGTCTGACTTCTGTAATTGCTTCTCCCCTGAACATGAATGTTGGCAGGTTGATCCATATCCCCAGCCTGTTTCTATTGTTCCCTCATTGGATAGAGTTCTGGAGAGATGAAGTCTGAGGACACATGATGAGGTCATCTGCCCAGGGAAGTCATGATAGCATCATGGTAGCTTCTGTAACTTGATGACTGGAAAGCAGTAAGATATAAAGCAGGACTAGTTGTTTTTATAATCAGGAAATCAAAGGTAAAAACAGAACAGATAGACCTGAGGGTTTTTGTGTGGGAAGAAGCTAGGGAGTCTATTTTAGGTATATTCCAAGGGGCCCATGACTTGATTTTTGCCTGAGCCTGATAGCTGGCATGCAAGTAGGCTAAAAGTATCGTCTGGGAAGATGGTGTGAGTTAAGAATAGGACTAGACAGGCTCAGGCAAAAAATAATAAAGTCATGGGCCCTTCAGAATATACCTAAAATAGACATACTAGCTATTTCCAAAACAGAGAACCCAAATCTTCATCTGCAATATTCCATCCTTTAGGTTCATGATTAGTCAACAATTTGTTTGGCTTTTTATGTTAACTCCCTTTTCAGCCACCAGGTTTCAGATGCTACCATGAGGTCAGCTGGACTTTCCTGGATAGACAACCCCACCAATGTGTTCTAGAGCCTCACTTCTCCAGAGCCCCACCCCACTAGGGAAAGAGAGAGACAGTCTGGGAGTATAAATTGACCTGTCAACACCCATATTCAGCAGGGAAGCAATTACAGAAGCCAGACCTTCCACCTTCTGCATCCCACAATGACCATGGGTCCATACTCCCAGAGGGATAAAGAATAGGAAAGCTATCAGGGGAGTGGATGGGATACAGAGTTCTGCTTGTGGGAACTGTATGGAATTGCATCCCTCTTATCCTATGATCTTGTCAGTGTTTCCAAATTGTATCCCTCTTATCCTATGGTTTTGTCAGTGTTCCCATTTTATCAATAAAAATTAAAAAAGAAAAAATAAATAAAAATTAAAATTCAATAATGTAAAAAAAGAATAGAACTAGAGTTCTGGGCATTTTTAATGAATATAACAACTTACTTGAATTGAACAAGAAAATATATTTTATCTTTTTATTTATTTTGTATTTATAACTTGACTATCACTTCTAGCTATTCTCATCCATCCATCCATCCATGGATCTGTTTCATTCATTCTACCAACATATTTAATTAATCTAGGTGTTAAGGATTAGTGAGAGTATGTAGATTGAATCTCTTTATCTTATATTTTTGTTCATTTATTTATTTATTTTGGATAGAAACATAAACTAAGAAAGAAAGGAGAAGGAGAGGAGGAGAAAGAGACCTACAGAGCTGTTTTAATATACATGAAACTGCCCACCTTCCCCACAGGTAGGGGCCAAGTGCTTTAACTGGGGTCTTTGTGCACTATAACCTGTGCACTAAACCAGGTGAAACACTGCCCTGCCCCTGAGTTGCATCTTTAGTTGCTAGCTTGGAGTTAGAATTTTGTGAGATACACTTCAAATACAAGAATCGTACGAGAGCAGGCATGACGTCTTTAGACCACGGTGAAGTATGACAGCAGTCTTTAAATAGGAGAAAGAAAGAACCCACATTCTATGAAGCTGATCTGGGAGATTCTCAGGAACCCCAATTGGACTTTCATTAGAAATGTTTCCTATAAAAAAATCATAATGTAAGTAAATGATCAACCTCACGTTTCCTACTGTGCTCAGTCATTACCTGGAAGGCTTCCTGAGAAAAAGTGTGAACAACTTCCTATGGAATACTTAGGTAGGGCTTGAAAGCCAGCAACAAGACAGTATCATCCTCATATCAGATTGGCAGCTTCTTTATTGAAAGGACATTAAGCTGAATATCTTCTTGATTACCACAGAGAGGCACTGGAGAGAAAACAGACAAGACAATGACAATGTTTCTATTGTAGTAGCAGCTGGAAGAAAATAACTGAGTTTGAATGAGATTAGTTTATACAAAAATTATACTGACATGCAGACAAATGTCAAACTGTGCCCAGGAATACGGCTCAAAAATGCCTTTTAGTCCAATCCAAAGTCAGTGAGAATAGAGGACAATAAGGGCATTATGAATTGAACATTTACAACAGATAACATCAGGCTCATCTACCGACTCTCAGAAAATAAAATTTTAAGACATATATTTAAGTGATTGCCTATTACTTTTATTCTGCTTTGTTTCTTCTCTTCCTCAGGGACACAGTAGAGAATTTGTGAATGCCCTCATCCATTATACTCAGGAACCACATTTCCCATAATGCTGAGACTTCCAAGAATCTTCAGTAAATCAAATGATGAATATTATATTTTACTTCATGATTACCTTTGATTTCCAAATGCTGGTCAAATATTTCAATACATATTAAAAAAAAATCTTCTGTAAAGTAGCTTCAATAAGTTCTTGTATTTTTTAATCTCTATTTCTTCATATATCTTTATATATAAAGATATACAAGGTGTCTTCATGTTCAGCCATGCAAATCTATATGTAATTTTCTACACAGGATTTGCTAGATTCTCTGGATTCTTTGAACATGATGTTATTTCAAATCTAATTTTGTACTACTTGTGTGAAATAGGCCATATTCCTTTATCTCATTCAAAATTCCATTTGAATAACTTTCTCTGAGAATAATCTTCCTAATGGTGGTCATTCTCTGAAGCTAAATATAAGTAAAAATTTGTCAGATTCTAGTGAGATTGCTCCCTTTCCACAGAGCATTTACTTGTCTTCTTTGATGTAAAAGTGTTTCCTTTTTTGAGGACATCTTGACAGCATTTCATTGTGTCCTTTTGGAAATATATATTGCTTTCTAATGTGATTATTTAGGAAAATAATAATAGTTCTTGGACTGGAAAGAAATATCAGTTGTATAGTGCACTTAGTCATGCACACGACACAACTTTGAGCCTGTCCCTCTACTACATTGAAAGAGTCTTCAGTTCTCTGTTACCTTTCCTTGTCTCCCTCTATCTGCAAAAGTTGACTGGGATTAGGAAAGTCATGATAATTACAAAAAAAAAAGGTAGATAAAAAGAAAGACAAATAGAAAGAGAATATCTCTTTAAGTATTTAGAATACTTAAGTTTATAAGAATTTGTTTTATTTATTTTATATAGCATAACTGAAGTATTTTTTATCTACATTGCATTCTGCATCTACATAAATCTAATGGATAGGGTAGTAATACTATATTGTAAATTCTGGCTTACAACATTGGTCATTGTTATATCTCAAAATAAACAAGTTGCTAAATCAAGATTTGAATTCGCATCTCTTGATAATAGGTTAAGGTTTTATAATTATTTCTAAAATATGTCCAGAACCTTCTAAGATGGTAAATGCATATTCTGCACATTCAGCAGTGATTATTGAATAGGTGATACTGATTCTTATCAAAAGCAGATAAGCTCACTGTAAATTTTAGTGACTGATTACTTATTTGCAATTTATTTAAAATGTAGACACATGTAAGAAAAGCATAGCACTTATGACATTTTACTCTAAACATTTAATAGGTATACATGAACAAATGTTTTTGGTAGCATTCTTTGTTAATTCTAAGTTTGATATCTCAGGACAAATATATCTATTTTATAAGAGAATTTTCAATATAACCCCAATATTGATTGTTCTCTATATGTAAATTTTTTAGTCTTTATATGGATGATGATAAAGAGACTTAAATAGGGGGAAAATATGGTTTAACTTTTCATTCAAGGAACAGTTGTATTGTAACTTTGAACAGTGTCCTTTATAGTACATTGCAGATCTCTCAGTGATACACAACTACAGTTTTGCCCAGTTCCTAAACAAAAGTCTTTTTTCAAGCAGTTTGAAGGGTTTTAGACATTAGGTACCAAATGTCAGAAGGCCAGATCTTTTTAGTGCAACATATAATGGACAACAGTTTAGTGATTATCACTGTGAACTTTAAGCTTCAGGTCACTGATTGAATTCCTTAGTGCTGTTGGCCTTTTCATAATGATAGGTCTGTTACCTTTTAACATATAATACCAAAAAAAGCATATCCACACAAAGTATAAGCACAAAGGGGAAGAAAAAGTCAAAGCAATTCATTAATATAAAGAAAATGTGTTATCTTGAATTACAAAAAGAGAAACATACATGTCATGTAATAGTTCATTTGTAATAAACTTAATGGGAATGGTAATACAAGATTTAATATCTCAGCAATAGTTTAAGTTATAATTATTTTTTATCTTTCTTTATTTATTGGCTACATACGGCCAGAAATTGAGAGGATAGTGTTGGATAGAGAGGGAGAGAGACAGAGAGACACCAGCAGCTCTGCTTCACCACTCATGAAGCTTTCCTCTGCAGATGGTGACAGGGGGTTCAAATTCAGATCCCCCACACTGTAACATCCTGTGCCCAGCCAGTTGAGCCACCAACAGCCCCATTATTTTAAAACAGTTTTTGTGCAACACAAAGATTATAGACTGTGTAATATATATATTTAAGAACTGCTAAAGGGCTACATTATGTGGCAGAATAACCTACATATTACTCACTGGTGTCATTTAAGCATAGAAAGCTTATTGAGAAAAACCTTTATTTACATTTCCAAATATATTTAAAAACCTTTTTAAGCAGGGGAGGAGTTAAGATACTCCTTAACAGGAATAGCCATCATGATTGAGATTTATTGAGAAATTAATCTGCACTAACAGAACTTCTGCTAAGGTGATCATTTTGGTTAAAAAGAAAAAAAACCTATAAATATAAACATATTTATTTTTCCTTTTTATAAAAAATAAAAAATATAAACTATGTCAAGTGATTATATTGACACTTCCAAGTTGTTAAAAGAAAATCCTTATTTTTTGGTAACAACAAATTTTATTTTTAAAAAAACTTGCTAAAGATGTGACTTTTAGAACTGGAGACTACTTTGAGGCTCTGATTCAACTACATCTGGCACTTATGATCTCAATCAAAGTACTATATTGAATACATTCATTAAGAGAGCTGAAGCAAAGCAACTTACAGGAAATTCGATGCATCTAATGATGAATCTGTAGTGCTTCTACTAGTATAGAGAAGATCTCCTTGTTCTGAATGACCCAGTCAATCAGATATAAACATTTAAGCTTTTGTTTAATCTACCAGTCAGTTTTTTAGAGCATTATTTTTATTCCATGACTCCTATTCATCATTTTGATAGGAGTAGAAACCACTCTATTTCCTCCTTGATGATGCATAACTTTGGGATATTCTCTAAGCTATCTGTCAGTAACTTCCCTCTCCCGCTTCCTTAGACAGATTTTATGATATTTCTTCTACCGCTTTCCTCATGTTTGATGTAAGCACTAGAATTTACTCTCAAATGAATTATCATCTTTAAAATAGAAATAAGACATATTCTAAGACAATCTGGGCCTTTCATGTTCAAGTGTCTAATCAATGTCACTTGTGATATCTATCCTTTACTCTAGAAATGGAAGGATTTATTTTCATTCAGTTGTACCCTCCTACTTGTATCATTCTTAAAATTATATTCCTTTTATATTCCTTCAACAACCAATCTAGACATCTTCAGATAAATGTCTAAGAAATGCATAAGTAAAAATACTTTTGATGAGCAATTTAGAACCATTTATTTGAAAATCTTTTATTTTTATTAAGAAAAGATAGTAAAATACTAGGAACTGATCCCAAAACCCTGTATATGTGAAGCATGAACTCTATCCACTAAGTTATATACCAAGTCCCAATCATTTGTACTTTTGAAAGGTAACAGCTGTAGGATCCACAAAACTCTACACCTCTGAATATGAAAAATGTTAAGCATCATCCTCCATTGACTCTGCATGGTTCTGGGTGCATTTAAGAATATGTAAATTTAGTATATATAAATATGTATAATTAAACACACACACACACACACCATTTCTGACTGTCCTCTGTAAAATGGTGCAATTAAGAGTGAAATTTTGGAAGACAGATTTCACTTCTTATTAAGGAAAAAAAAAGTTAAAATCATGTACACACACCAATGTTCAATGTACAACTTGTAATAGCCCAAAGTGGAAGCAAGCCAGATGCCCAACAACAGATGAATGGCTAAAAAAGTTGTGACACATAAACACAACAAACTAATATGTTGCTGTTAAAAATGATGAGGCTGTCTTCTCTGCAATATTTTGGTCAGAAATCAAAGGCATCATGCTGAATGAGAGAACCAGAAAGAGATATTTCATCCTATTAGAGCCCAGAACTTGCATGTCTGAACCTCACAGGGTACAGATTCCATCCCTGAAATTGTCTATGGCTGATCTGAGCAGTCCTATGACTTCTGTCTCTCTTTTCTCATTTTATAATTACACATACATAAATAAATAAAACATAAAAATTAAATGTTAAGCAACCCACACATATTTTGATATGCTAAAAAAACAGAGTATTAAAAAAATACTACATGATGGAAGTTAGCTTTGGACTGGCAAGATAGCTCACCCAAGATGCCTGCTTTGCCATGCATGTAACTCAGATTTGCAACCAGACCAATTTTCACCACACTTGGGAAAGCCTCTGTAGTGAGATTTCTTTTCCTATATTCCTCTGTGTCTATCTCAAAAATCAACTCAGAATAGTTAAGTTCTGAGAACACCCCCATCCCCAAAAATATATTTAAGATTTATGGAATGTAAGCAAGTCTTATAAAAATTTCAAATGATGGCTTTTCAATGATATAACAACAGAGGAAATTCAAATAGACAGAACTAAATAAAATTCAGCCTAATTACTTCATAAATCAATGCCATGTTTGAAATAATTATTGACAGTGTTTGAAAACAAAGAAAAAACTATTAGATAATATTACCTCCAAGCTTTGCACCAATTCTGATATTGTTTAATAACAAAAATACTTAGTGTATAATTGTGTGGAACACATAGCTATAAAATATCCCAGCTACACTTCTTAAATTCATTAATTTGTCAATAAAATAGTTTTCATTTTACTAATATGTAACTTGGACTGACAAATACTACCCAGATAAAATAACTAGAAAGTCTGATTGATATTTTCACCTATACTTTTATTTTTACTTTGAGTAAACTTCAAATCTCACTTCTCAATTATTTTTTGCTTTATAGTTTTAAAGAAACGAAAGTTCTTTTCAATTCAATTCAAATGGCCACAAAAGGAATTCTTTTACAATTACTTCACAGACTTAGCATTGTTTTCTTTCATATTCATTGTGTAATTCTTAAGAATTCTGAAGGTTAATTCTCCCATTTAATTAGAAATAAAGATAATTAAGCTTTATTGTATGGAAGAGCAGCTGAAAAATAGTTACATTATACTGTAGTCATCATCATACCTTATTATTTTAAAAATATTTTTCCTCTTCAGTGGTCACCAACACTCCAGTAATGCTAATGTCTCATTAATAATAAACAGTAGAAAGTGACATTTTGTGTTGAAATAAATCATTGTTTTTAAGACATTCACCAATGTTCACAATATTGATTGTATAGCTTAAGTGTCTTTTTTATCTTCTTGGAATATCTCTTAAAAATGATAAGAGATTTCAACATCAAAACAGGAAAATAATTTAAAAAAAAAGAGCACTAAATAGCTATGTAAGACGAGACATTAAATTGAACAAAGGAGACCACCTGGGACTGCAACAAGACAGGACTAGAATGACTTCAGGAACCCACTATCACCAGTGAGTACAAACACATGTGGGTTGTGGACAGAGAGAGCCTAGGGAGAGATTAAGTGGCTGGTAACAGTACAGCAGTTTACCAGTTGAGACACCACCTCCAGTCTGTTTCACCAACAAAAAGACAACTGAAGGAGGAGAGGACTCCTCTAAGACTCACCAAATGCAACTGTGAGTTTCCATTGCTACTGCCCTCAGAATCTGGAGCAGCAGGGGGGAGGCCATGTGCTGACTCCAGGGGACAGAGAAGTAACAAAAAACTCAGGAGAAGATATATACCTTGGTGGTCTACTGGTGGGGCTGTGATAGTCTCTGCATAACACTGGATTATTTCTGCCCCACCTTGCTTTATAAAATGGTCAGGAGTCAGTGATTAAGCTAAGAACCCTACTTATAGTTTAAAAGCCCTCAGGCTCCATAGCTTATAGGGAAGAAAAATAACAAAAGAGGTTTTTAAGCCAC
Organism: Erinaceus europaeus; assembly: GCF_950295315.1. Taxonomy (NCBI): domain Eukaryota; kingdom Metazoa; phylum Chordata; class Mammalia; order Eulipotyphla; family Erinaceidae; genus Erinaceus; species Erinaceus europaeus. The sequence goes on from NC_080164.1 coordinate 161,512,985, forward strand.
TGTGCCCCAACTAAGGGAGTAAAATAATATTGAAAAAACTGTCAATTTCCACAACTGTGAACCCGAGTGATCAGTAATTTGAAAAGTACTGAGAGAGGGACCTCATAACATAATATAAAAAATAGTTAAAGAAGAAGAACAGACAAGAAGAAATATTGGAGGAAGGAACCAGGAAAAGAGTCCAGCTAAAAGCCCCCCAAAGGGTGAAGCACAAAATAATGAGGTTAACATACAAACACTAGTTAAGGAAATAATCACAGGAGCAAGTAAAGAGTTTGAAAGAATTGCCATCAGAAATGCAGAAACTACAAATGAGACTCTGGAAGAAAACACTAATTATCTCAAGGTTATTAGAGAGCTGAAAGCTGAAATAGCTGACCTAAGAACACAACTAGCTGAACAAGCTAAAACAGTTTCAGAATAGGGTAACAAAATAGATAAATTCCAGAAAAGAGTAGAGGGGAGAGATAATAGAATAAATGAGGCCAAAGACAGAATTAGCAAGATTGAGGACAAAATAGAGACAACTAAAAGAAGTAGGAGATCTCAAAAAGAGATTAAGAGATACTGAAAACAACAACTGAGACCTATGTGATGACTTCAAAAGAAATAATATACACATTGTTGGCTTACTAGAGGAAGAAAGAGAGGGATGGGAAAAAAAAATTCTTCAGGACATAATAGCGTAGAACCAGCCTTGCATTCCTGGGAATAATCCCAATTGGTCGTGATGAACAATCTTTTTGATATGTCACTGTATCTGGTTGGCCAAGATCTTGTTTAATATTTTGGCATCTATGTTCATCAGAGATATTGGTCTGTAGTTTTCCTTTTTTGTTCTGTCCCTATCAGCTTTTGGTATCAGGGTGATGTTGGCTTCAGAGAAGTTGGAAGGGAGTATTCCTGTTTCTTCAATCTTATGGAAAAGCTTAAGAAGTATGGGTACTAACTGTTTCCTGAAAGTTTTGTAGAATTCGTTTGTGAAGCCATCTGGTCCAGGACTTTTGTTGTTGGGGAGGTTCTTAATAACGGTTTCAATTTCTTTGTCTGTGATTGGTGCATTTAGATTTTGTAGTTCTTCTTGGTTCAGTTTTGGAAGGGCATATGCTTCTAGGAATTGTTCCATTTCTTCGAGATTCTCTAGCTTGGTGGTGTATAGTTCTTTATAGAAGTTTCGCAGGATTCTCTGGATTTCTGTGGTGTCAGTTGTGATATCTCCTGCATCGTTTACAATTCTTTTAATTTGAGTCTTCTCTCTTTTTTGTTTGGTGAGTCTGGCTAGGGGTTTATCAATTTTGTTTAATCTTTCAAAGAACCAACATTTGGCTTCTTTTATCTTTTGTATGGTTCTTTTATTTTCTATGTTGTTTATTTCTTCTCTAACTTTAGTGATTTCTGTCATTCTGGATGCTTTAGGGTTCCTTTGTTCCTCTTTCTCTAAGTACTTGAGGTGTGCAGTAATGTCGGTCATTTTAGCTTCTTCTTGGTGTTTAATATGTGATTGTATGGCTATAAGTTTCCCTCTCAGTACTGCTTTAGCTGTGTCCCAAATATTTTGCTAGGTTGTGCCTTCATTTTCATTTGTTTCCAGGAACATTTGAATTTCCTGCTTGAGTGAGTCTCTGACCCAGTGGTTCTTAAGGAGAATGTTGTTTAGTTTCCAAATTCTGTGACTTTTAATAATTTTCTGTTTGTTGTTAAATGTTAGTTTTACTCCACTGTGGTCTGAGAATATACTTGGGATGATTTCAATGCTCTTGAATTTATTGATGCTGTCTTTGTGGCCTAACATGTGGTCTATCCTTGAGTATGTGTTATATGTATTTGAAAAGAAGGTGTATTCCAGTTTTTTTTGGGTGAAGGACTCTGAAAATGTCCAAGAGGTCTAGTCTGTCAATCTCTTCATTCAATTCTCTTGTATCTTTGTTGGTTCTCTGCTTTTTTGATCTGTCTAAGTGTGAGAGTGGGGTATTGAAGTCTCCCACTATTATTGTATTACTATTGATGTATTTTTGAAGTTCTTTCAGTAAGTGCTTGACGTATTTAGATGGTCCCTCATTGGGTGCATAGATGTTAATGATTGTTAAGTCTTCTTGGCTGATTGATCCTCTAATCATTATGTAATGTCCTTGCCTATCTTTTATTACTTTATTTAATTTAAAATCTATCGTGTCTGAGATGAGAATGGCTGTTCCTGCCCTTTTTTGTGGTCTGTTAGCCTGTATGATAGTTTTCCATCCTGTCACTTTAAGTCTATGTTTATCTTGTTGTGACAGATGGGATCCTTGCAAGCAGCATATGGTTGGATTATGTTTTCTGATCCATCCCCCAACTCTGTGCCTTTTGATGGGTGAGTTTAAGACATTGACATTTATTGATATTATGGATTTAATGTATTGTAGTGCCATTGTACAAAAAAAAATTTTTTTGTTTGCTCTGATATATTGCCAATATTGTAGTGGTGTTATTGTTTATAAAAGGTCTTTCAGATCATCATCTCTGGCATTATGATATTCCACTGCAGAATACTGTGCCCCAGTATTGTTCCGTAGCCTCCATGTCCACTTGGTCGATTCCAAATTATATTCCTCCATGAGGATAATTTCTGGAACCATCCGTTCCACCCCGGTTCCATGGCTGCCAGTTCTTAGCAACATCGCCAGATATTCGTTGGGATGCCACATCATCTAAGTTCATTTTCCACGTCTGCGCTCGACTGGACCTGCCAATATACGCGTATATCTTCTCCCACCCTGTCCAACGCTTGACGTCTCTTCACCCAATCTGGTTCCCTACGCCTACACTGAACTTCTCTGTTCCAGACTCTTGGAAACAGAGTTGGCAGTCAGCTGAGGTAAAGAACAAACACCTCATCACAGACCCCTGTAAGCGTCAACCCGGCTTTGACCTACAATGTTATGACTGGGCCCTCCTCAATCGCTATTGAACAGGCCATGGCCGGTGCACCGCTATGTTCCATTGCTGGGGAGCCAGAGACGACCCGAACTGCCCCTGCGGCTACAGACAGACTATGATCCTCATAGTCAACGACTGCCACCTTTTTAAAATTTATTTATTTTTAATTATTTAATTAGCTATGTGGGGTGAGGTGGGGGGGGTGGCTACTTAGAAAGAAAAAAAGCCAGAGGTTTCAGAAGGGTATAGACTTAGAATGAATGATACTCACTGGTGGGACAGGAATTTGGTAAAGACAGAAACTCAGCAGGGAATTCTGCTAGGAGCTGGTCTCCAGGGACTGGTTAGGGATTGTGTGTGGGGGGGGAGGCGGAGTGCTTAATAATTAAAAGGAAAAAAAAAATTTGTTCCCTTTTTTTCTACTCTAATTCTTAACCCAAATTAAGTTATAGTCACCTCCTTGGTATCACCTCTAGGACCCCTTATTGACTGGCCTACTAAAGGCAGAAAATCCTACCATTTCCAGAAGATGTGATTAGAGCTCAAGCCACCAGCAGCTTCTCAGTCCGCCATCTTCGGGTAACCCAGGAACATCTCTAGACAATATAAAAGACAAAAAGTTTCAAGAAACCCGGAGGGTCACAAACAGAATTAACCCAGACTTAAAGACACCAAGACACATCATATTTAGAATGGAAAGGAATGAGGACAAAGAAATGATCATTTAAGTGAGGAGATAGATAAACTAGAACTATTGGACATATTCAGAGTCATTCATCCCAAGAAACTGGAATACACGTTTTACTCAATAGGCCCTATGTTAGGCCACAAAGCCACCATCAGCAAATTCAAGAGCATTGAAATCATCCCAAGCATCTTCTCAAACCACAGTGTAATTCAACTAACACTTAGCAATCAACAAAAGACTAGTAATAGTCCCATAATGTGGAAGGTCAACAATACACTACTTAACAACTACTGAGTCAAAGAGGTAATAAAGGAAGAAATCAAAATGTTTTGAGAGTTCAATGAAAATGAAGACACAAGCTATCAAAATATTTGGGACATAGCTAAGGCAGTACTGAGAGAGGAGTTCATAGCCATACAAGCACACATTAGGAAACAAGAACAAGCACAAATAAACAGCCTGATTGCACATCTTACAGACCTAGAAGAAGAACAACAAAGTAACCCTAAAGCAACCAGAAAGGCAAAAATCACTAAAGTTAGGGCAGAAATCAGTAACATTGAAAATAAGAAACCCATACAAAAATAAGTGTTGGTTCTTGGAAGAGTGAACAAAGTCTATATACTTTTAGCGAGACTCACAAATCAAAAAAGGGAGAAGACCCAAATAAATCAGATCATAAATAAAAGAGGAAATATCACAACAGACACCACAGAAATTCAGCATATCATGCAAGACTTCTAAGAACAACTATTTGCCACCAAGGTAGAGAACCTGGAAGAAATGAATGAGTTCCTAGATACCTATGAACTTCCAAAATTAAGTAAAGAGGAACTAGATAACATGAACAGGCCCCTCACAGCTAATGAAATTGAAACAGTTATCAGAAACCTTCCCAAAAATAAATGTCCTGGACCAGGTGGTTTTGCAAATGAATTCTACAAAACCTTCAAGGAAGATTTAATACCTCTACTTTTCTTTTTAAAGATGCCCAAAAGATTATAGACACTGGAATCCTCCCTTCTGGCTTCTATGAAGCCAACATCACTTTCATACCAAAAGCAGATAGGGACACAACCAAAAAAGAAAATCAATATCTAATATATTGAACAAACTTCTAGCCAACTGGATACAGCAATATATTAAAAAGATAGTTCATTACGACAAGTGGGGCTTATCCCGGGGATGCAAGGTTGGTTTAATATAAGTAAATCAATCAACATGATCCTCCACATCAATAAAAGGAAGACCAAAAACCACATGGTCATAACAATAGGTGCAGAGAAAGTCTTTGACAAAATACAGCATCCCTTTGTTATCAAAACACTACAAAAATGGGAATAGATGGAAAATTCCTGAAGATAGTGGAGTCTATATATAGCAAACCTACAACCAACATCGTACTCAATGGTGAAAAACTGGAAGCATTTCCCCTCAAGTCAGGAACTAGACAGGGTTACCCTCTATCACCATTGCTACTCAATATACCGTTGGAAGTTCTTGCCATACCAATCAGAGAAGAGGTAGTAATTAAAGGGATACGGATTATAAGAGAAGAAGTCAAACTCTCCCTATTTGTAGATGACATGATAGTTTACATAGAAAAAGCTAAAGATTCCAGCAAGAAGCTTTTGGAAATCATCAGGCAATAAAGTAAGGTGTCAGGCTACTAAATTAACATTCAAAAGTCAGTGGAATTCCTCTATGCAAACACTAAGTTAGAAGAAGATGAAATCCAGAAATCAATTCCTTTTACTATTGCAACAAAAACAATAAAATCTAGGAGTAAACCTATCCAAAGAAGTAAAAAACTTGTATACTGAAAATTATGAGTCATTACTCAAGGAAATTGAAAAAGACACAAAGAAGTGGAAAGATATTCGATGTTCATAGTTGAAAGAATTAACATAATCAAAATGAATATACTACCCACAGCCATATACAAATTTAATGCTATCCCCATCAAGATCCCAGCCACATTTTTTAGGAGAATAGAACAAATGCTACACATGTTTATCTGGAACCAGAAAAGACCTAGAATTGCCAAAGCAATCTTAAGAAAGAACAGAACTGGAGGCATCACACTCCCAGATCTCAAATTGTATTATAGGGCCATTTTCATCAAAACTGCTTGGTACTAGACATGAATAGCCACACTGACTAGTGGAATAGAATTGAGAGGCAAGAAGTAAGCCCCCACACCTATGGACATCTAATCTTTTACAAAGGTTCCCAGACTATTAAATGGGAAAGCAGAGTCTCTTCTACAAATGGTGTTGGGAAAAATGGGTTGCAATATGCAGAAGAATGAACCTGACCACTATATTTAAGCAAATACAAAAGTGAATTCCAAATGGATTGAGGACTTGGATGTTAGACCAGAAACTATCAGATACTTAGAGGAAAATATTGGCAGAACTCTTTTCTGCATTAATCTTAAACACATCTTCAACGAAACAAATCCAATTACAAAGAAGACTAAGACAAGCATAAACCTAGGGAACTACATCAAATTAAAAAGCTTCTGCACAGCAAAAGAAATCACTACACAAACCAAGAGACCCCTTACAAAATGAGAGAGTATCTTTACATGCCATACATCAGACAAGAGTTTAATAACCAAAATACATAAAGCGCTTGCCAAACTCAACCACAAGAAAACAAATAACTCCATCCAAAAATGGGGAGAGGACATAGGCAGAATATTCACCACAGAAGAGATCCAAAATACTGAGAAACACATGAAAAAATGCTCCAAGTCTTTAATTGTCAGAGAAATGCAAATCAAGACAACAATGAGATACCACTTCACTCCTGTGAGAATGTCATACAACATAAGAGGTAGCAGCAACAAATGCTGCAAAAGTTGTGGGGTCAAAGGAACCCTCCTGCACTGCTGTTAGGAATGTAAATTGGTCCAGCCACTGTGGAGAACAGTCTGGAGAACACTCACAAGGTGAGAAATGGACCTACCCTATGATCCTGCAATCCTCTCCTGGGGATATATCCTAAGGAACCCAGTACACCCATCCAAAAAGATCTGTGTACACATATGTTCTTAGCATCGCAATTTGTAATAGCCAAAACCTGGAAGCAACCCATGTGTCCAGAAACAGATGAGCAAGTTGTGGTACATATGCACAATGGAGTACTCAGCTATTAAAACTGGTGACCTTACCGTTATCATCCAATCTTGGATGAGCATTGGAAAATTCATGTTATGTGAAATAAGAAACAGAAGGATGAATATGGGATGATCTCACTCTCAGGAAGAACTGGAATTGGCGTAATGCACCAAAGTAAAAGACTCTGGGGTGGGTGGGGGGGAGAATACAGGTCCAAGAAGGATGACAGAGAACCTAGCAGGGGTTGTATTGCTATATAGAAAACTGGGAAATGTTATGCATATAGAAATTTTTGTATTTACTGTAGAATGTAAAACCATTAATTCTCCAATAAAGAAATTTAAAAAAAAGAAAAAGAAAAGACATTAAATTTTAATATATCAACTGAGAAATACTTTCCATTTTATTTTATTAAAATTTCCATCAATCTCTCCATTTTTTACATAGTAAAACTAGGAGTTTTATGTTAAATATAGCACTTCCATTGCTAATGTCTAATCTAGATTTAGTCAAATTTTCTTTAGGAGTGTATCAACTTTCAAGAGTCAGTTAATATTTCCAAAAGTTATACTTAATATGAGCCAGTTATTTGGTGCATGTCAAGCAAAGACTGAAATACCCTTAGGTGAATGAGTGCTTCTCCAGAAAGATCTCTTGTCAATAAAATATTAAATTGTGGGAAAAAAAACCATTATTCTTTAGCACACCTGAAATTAATAGACATTAAGAAATCTTGTGGCCAAAAAGGTAGTTCAACTGGTAGATCAGTAGACTTGCATACTTGAGGATCTCTATTTAATTGGCAGTGCCGCATGCTCCATAGTGGTGTTCTGGCTTCTCTCCCTTTCTCATGTAAAAAAAAAAAAAAGAAAAAAGAAATACATTGAACTTGATTCATAAAACTTCTTCATGTCTCATCTCTGAATACCATAAATCTAAAGATGAAGAAATAATGCTTTTCTCTTTGCTAGTATTTTAAATCATGCTGGTGCAAATGTTAATAATTGCTAATGACTCATTCATGTATAATTAGTTAGTTTCTTTATCTGAAATTTTATACATTTCTACTGTGAGCTCCTTCACAAAACTGTTTGACTTTCCTGGGGCTTCATTTCTCTTGGGTAGCCGTTTTAGATAGAACAACAGAGACAAAGAGAGAGAGGGAGAAAAGAAATAATACCATAACCCAAAAGCTTCTTCAAGTGCAGTGGGAGTCAGGCATCAATCTGTGTCATTCACATGACAAATCAAACACACTCTCCAATTAACAAAATTTTGAAATAAAAACAACAACAACAACAGAATTCTAGCAATCACATCTCAGCTCTTCAGAGCTCCGTGCTGTCTTGAATATTATATACAGAACATTTATGACTCATTAAAATAGTAACCAACATCCACAAAATATAATTCTGAATTTCTATATAGACAGGTAGAGATCCCATATATGCAGAGTTCAGATAAAGATGATGTGAAAGGGACATAGACCATAGTCAGAACCTAAAACATGATTTTAGGCTTGTTTTTAAAACAATTTTATTAGTGATTTAATAATGATTAATGAGACTGTAAAATAACAGGATTACAATTCCATACAGTTCTAACCACCAGTTTTTTTTGTCTTTTAATCTTTTTTATTATCTTTTTTCTATTTATTTCATTTTATTTTACCTCCAGGGTTATCTCTGGGGCTCAGGCCTGCACCAGGAATCCAGTGCTCCTGGAGGCTATTTTTCCTTTTTGTTGCCCTTGTTGTTTTATCATTGCTGTGATTGTTATTGTTGTCATTGCTGTCATTGTTGTTGGAAAGGACAGAGAGAAACAGAGAGGAAAGGAAGACAGAGGTGGGAGATAAAGATATCTTATGATTTCTTTATCTTAATCTTTATCCCACTTTATATTTATCCCACTTGTGAAGAGACCCTCCTGCAGGTGGGGAGCCGGGGCCTTGAACCAGGATCTTTAAGGGTGTCCTTGTGCTTTGTGCCATGTGCGCTTAACCCGCAGGCTAACACCTGACCCTCAATTTTTTTATTATCTTTATTTTATTTTTTTGCTAAATACAGGCAGAAATCTAGAGGGAAGGGTGTGATAGAGAGGAAGAGGCAGAGAAACACTTGCAACACTACTTTACAACTTGCAAAACATTCTCCTTGCATGTGGGGACCGGGAGATGGAACCCAGGCCCTTGCACAGTGTTACATGTGCACTCAACCAGGTGTGCCACTGCCTGGCCCAAACCACCAGAGTGTCTATCCCATCCCCTCTATTGGAGGTTCCCTATTGTTTATGCCCCTGGGAGTACGGACCAAAATTCTTTCTGGTGTGCAGAAAGTGGAAGGTCTGGCTTCTGTAATTCCTTTACCACTGTAGTTTGGCAGGTTTATCCATACTCCTAGTCTGTTTCAGTCTTTCCCTAGTGGGGTAGGGCTCTGGAGAGATGAGACTTCAGGACACACTGGTGTGGTTATCTGCTCAGGGAAGTCAGGAAGACCTCTAATTTGTGTCTGCAATTTGGTGGCTGATATAAAGCAGGACTAATTGTCTAATAAACGAGAACCCAAAGCTAGGAATAGAGAAGATGAAACTAGGAGTCTGTGTGGGAAGAACCTAGGAAGTCTGTCTTTAGAACTTTAGAGCAGGGTGGGGGAGATAGCATAAAGGTTATGTAAACAGACTATCTTGCCTGAGGTTCCAAAGCCCCAGGTTCAATCCCCTGTCCCACCATAAGCCAGAGCTGAGCAGTTCTCTCTCTCTCTCTCAAAAATGCAATTATGGGGAGTCGGGCGCTAGCGCAGCAGATTAAGCGCAGGTGGCGCAAAGAACAAGAACCAGTGTAAGGATACCGGTTCCAGGTCCCAGCTCCCCATCTGCAGGGGAGTCGCTTCACAGGCGGTGAAGCAGGTCTGCAGGTGCCTGTCTTTCTCTTCCCCTCTGTCTTCCTCTCCTCTCTCCATTTCCCTCTGTCCTATCTAACAACGACGACATCAACATCAATAATAATTACAACAGTGAAAAACAAAGGCAACAAAATGGAAAACAAATATAAAAAAAAAGAAAAAAAGGAAAATAAATAAAATTATATATATACAGAACTTCAGGATTTCCATATTATCTCCCTAAATAGTCAATGATATATTGGTGTAGTGATGCCAATAAAAGTACTTCTAACTTAATTTGCATCTTATTATTTTAAAAAGAATGAGCAACATACTTAATGCTACTGCAAAGTTGAAGTGCAGAAGAGAGAAAGATGGTATTAGTTAAAAAATTTCCTAGTAGAATCCTGTGTAAATATATGTTGACATTATAAAGTGAACTCCAGAATTGTCTAGAATAACACATAGTAGAGTAGTAACGAAAATGGAAAAATGAGTTAATATTTAGAACCATAATTAATGAATTAACATTTCATTTAACTGTCACATGAGCTGAATGGTCAGAAATGTACATTTTTCCTTTGATGATCCATTTCTACGCAGTTTTATTACTCCACAAATTTATATGTTCTGTGAAATGGAATGCAATCACCATGAATATGTAAAGTTAGAAAAAAAAAAAAGGACTATTTAGAACTAAACCTACTATTAAGGAGAACTAACTAATGATTGCATCTTCAATTAGATCAAGGCAATGTATCTCTATTTTCTTTCTTAGTTCCTCCTCTTCCTTCTTCTCCTCCTCCTCCTCCTTCTCTTTTTCCTCCTCCTCCTCCTTCTCCTACTTCTTTTTATTGATAGATATAGAAAAACAATGATAAGGGGAAGATAGGAAGAAGGAGAGGAAAATACTCATATCATTACTTCACCACTTGTGACATTTACCCCTTGCAGGTGGAGACAACTGGGGGCTTGAACCTGAGTCCTTGCACATGGTAACATGTATTCTCTAACTGGTGTGACACCACCCAGCCCCAGCATTTTCATTCCCTTATATTTTTGTTATTCTAGGGCTTTGCTACTCCAGGGCAACTTCTTCATATATAATAAGATAGGATGAGGGTAGGGGTGGGAATATGCAGTACGGAAAAGACACGAAAACTTTCTCCAGTGCCATGGCATTCCCATGTGAGTTACAAGGAGCTGAACAAACACACCGCAGGGATGGTAAAGCAGCTGCTTCTCCAGGTGAGAAAGCTTGTCATTCCCTTTGTATTTTGTTTTTATTTATTTGTATTTTATTTAATTTATTTGTAATATTTTATTATATTTATTCATTTGATAGATATAACCAGAAATTGAGAGGAGGGGAGACAGAGAGGGAGAGAGAGAAACACCTAGAGCACTGCTTCACCACTTGCAAAGCTTTCCCCCTACAGGTGGGGACTGGGGGCTTGAACCCGGGTTCTTGTGCACTATAATGTGTGCACTTAACCAGGTGTGCCATCACCCAGCCTCTGTTTATTTATGTGCAACAAAGGATACTTTATTTTGCAATGAGTTCTAGCCAGCTCTTCAGTCATACTTTTTAGGAAATACTTCAGATAATAGAATTTATCAGTCTTCTTTCTAAATGTGCATGACATTTTCTGAATGAAAATGTTTTGTCATACATAGCTACAGAATGGAGAACATGGCATGATATTCATTACATGGACACTATCTTACTGAGGAAACCTTGCTTTAGAATTTCAAGATATTGTTGAAATCAGACTTTGACATTCAGCATTGCATTCTCAAATTATTTAAATCTATCCAGTCAAACTTACATGAAATGACTTTTCCTATCTATGTTCATGTTAAAATAGCATGGATGGAATGCAACTAAAAGGAATAAACACAACCTAACCATTATGTAAGAAAATTTCCACTGGATAAACATTGGTATAGTTAAAAAATATGTAAATTTACTTATATATACACATATTTTAAATTTGCTAAAGTAATATACATATAAATATAATTTAAAATGTTTTATATCCATTTATCTTTTAAAAATATTTGTTGGCCTTTAGCATCTATTTTGAATTTCAAAGAATATTACCTTACAGGAAGAAGCTTTTGTTTAGTGTAGTAATGCAGATTTTAAAACAAAAGTGCCAAATCTATCATTGAAGATAGGATATGTTTAGAACATTACTATTCATCTGAAAAAATGTTTAATACTCTAAATACACAAATAATTCTTATAATCCTTTGTCTTCAACTAGGAGACAAACAACTCAATAATGAAAAGTGGGCAGAGGATTTGCATAGATATTTCCAGAAAGAAGACTAATAAATGGTAAGTAGACATACTAAAATATTCATTACAACTAAATATTAAATAAATGTAAGTTAAAATTTCAATGGTATTTCTTAACACAATTTCTATAATTACTTATCAAAAATAAAAGAAACATCAAGCACTGTCAATGTTGTGGAGAAGACCAGAGACTTTCAAACTCTCAATGGAATTGTAAATTGGTATAGCTACAATGAAATATTTTATGGTGTCTTTTCACAAATTTGTGAATATAACTACTATATGAACTAGTTATTCTGCTTCTGGGTATTCTGAAGAATGCAAAAGCACTAATGCCAAAAGAAATAACACACACACACTCACATGCACATACACGTGTTGTGAACAGCATAAATGGCCATGAATAAATGAATGGACAAAAGTAATGTGATATATACAGTATATTTTTGTCCTTTCCTCTTCATATGTATGTATATATATATATATATATATATATATATATATTTGTGTATATAAAGATATGTATATAGATATAGATATATCTAAAGATATAAATAAATAAAATAGTTGTTTTCCTGCCATGAGGAATCAACTCCAAAGATAAAAAGCAGAAAAAAAGGAATTATATTATTTCACCCATGTAGAACGTGTCTGTACAGAGCAGAGATAGTTGATTACCAAAGAGAAAGTGAGTAAAGAGAGTAAATTGTATGGTAACGTACAGACACTGACTTTAGGTGATGCATTGTGTACAGATGTCGAATTACAATACTGTGATGAAAGTTATAATTATAATCAATATGACACATTTTCAATACAAATAAAAATTTATTTATGGTAGAAGAAAATCAATTGACTACTAAAGTCAAATGTGGGAGAGATCGACCCCCACGCCCCCCCCCTCCAAGACTGGGTCAAGGCCTATCATCTTTACATCAGTCTTAGAGGCCCTCCCAAAGAGAGGTGGTAGGTGTGTCCCTTCTCCACCATGTGGATCCAAGATGGCACCCAGACTCCAGGATAGGGGCGGAGACTCCCTCATCACAAGGTCCTTAACTCATGTCCAGTGCCTGTAGGGACATATATGGTCTTAAGCTACTGGCATGACGTGGTGTGACATGAGGTCTGGCTCTGTGATTGGACCGCTACCACTTCCTCTTTCCTAAACAACATTATATTAACCCCGCCCTTTGTACAATAAATGAGCCTTTCTCTGGTTTCCCTGTGGTGGCCTGTCACCCCCCTCCACCTTCACAGACTGCCGGTGAGGAACAGTCAATGGTCAAATTAAACAAGAAAATATATTTTATTTATTTTTTTAAACTTATTTCATTCGTTTATCTATTTTGTCTGTTCAAAGCCTCAACAAGTGCAACTTCATAGCTCTTGGCCAACATTTTCACATTGAGACACATATGATATTTTGGATTTAAACCACCAAGCTCGGGACACTGAACTTCATGTGGTCCTCAACCCACAAGCATAATTTTGTAAGCCATGTTTATAATCAGTATCAGCTCCAAATATAGACAGATACAGTTGGAATTGGGAGAAAGGACAATGTGCACAACAGACTTTCATGCTTCTAGTTTAAACTCATTCCTCCTCAGCACCATAAACCAGAGTTGATCAGTGCTCTTTTCAAAAGAATGAATGAATGCTGAACATAAAAAACAAATAAATATATGTTGTCATCTTGAATAAAATTATTTAATATTGCAATGATGTTGAGAGTACATATTAGTTATTTTTACAAGTTGGTTTTCTCTGACTAATATCCTTTTGTGAGTTGCAAATAAACTATTTTCAAAATTTTTGATAATTCTGATATAGTTTTACAAATTAATTTTATTTTGCTGTCATAGGGGTTTCACCTCTCCAGGTCAACTGCTTCAGATCAAAAGAGAGGGAGACAGAGAGAAAGACAGACACACACAGACGCAGACGCAGACGCAGGCAGAGAGACCATAGCACAGAATCTCTCAGAGTGATGGTGGCCAGGTTTGAACCTAAGTCCCACTCATAGCTAAGCAAGCAGACTCCAACTGGCCTTTTTTGTTGGCCCCTGATGTAGCTTTTATTCTCCTCCTCCCCTCCTCCCCCTCCTCCTTCTCTCCTCCTCCCCCTCCTCCTCCCTCTACTTCCTTTCCTTCCCCTCCTCCCCCCTCCTCCCCCCTCCTCCCCCCTCCTCCCCCCTCCTCCCCCCTCCTCCCCCCTCCTCCCCCCTCCTCCCCCCTCCTCCCCCCTCCTCCCCCCTCCTCCCCCCTCCTCCCCCCTCCTCCCCCTTCCTCTTCCCTCATCTCCCCTCCTCCCCCCTCCTCCTCCCCCTCCTCCTTCCCTTCCTCCCCCTTCTTCCCTTCCTCCCTCCCTTCCTCTCCTCCCCCTTCTCCTCCTCCCCTTCTCCTCCTCTTACTTTTAATGTTTGGATGTTATACAATAAATTATTGTGCACGTAGTGAAATAGCTCGCCTGGAATGACATTTAGAGAGAACACCAGAAAAGATCCAGTACTGTGGTATTCCTCTCTCTCTCTAGTCTCTATGTCTCTTTCAGTCTAAATAATCATCCTGGAGCTGATTTAAAAAATGCCATTGATGGTTGTCAATAGATGAATTTTCTGATGGCATTCTAATATTCAGTAAATAGAAGCAAAGTATTATATAACAAATACTGGATTATATTTTGCCTAGTATAGCTATATGCCTTTTTAAATTTGTATTTAATTTTTACTCTGTGAGTGTGATTCTATAATTAACTGAATGACAATATTCAGTAGAATCAGGTGATACTGATAGTGGCAATATAATAATACTACATTATAACACAACTTTACAAAAGCAAGTTTTAATAAGTATAATTAAAAATGATCATTGATAGGACAGGAAATGTAAAGATATTATTAGACATACTTAACTAGAGAAGAAGTTCTATAATTCTAAATCCCTCTTAGAGAGATTGCACTCTTGAAAGTCCAGGTGCAAACAATTTATGCATATGTCGTATTTTTAGCTAGAAACTGCCTTGTTTCACTACCATCATTAACCTCTTCTATATAGGATGACAGATTAGGCAAAAGTTGTCACTGAGTGACACATCTCACTTCAATATCACATGTGTACTTTCTCTTTAACAACTTACACACACACACACACACACACAAAAACCACATTGAAGTGCTGCCTCTCTCTCAGTCGCCTCTCTCTCTCTCTTTCTCCCACTCTTTCCCTATATCCCTTACTAGCTTTAGAAATGTAGTTTGAGTTAATTTCCTTACTACTGGTACACATCTTTTCAAATATTTTTTATTTAATTTTTTTCATGAATATTTGTCTCATCATTTCTTTTCCTTTGGGATCTCTCAAAAGTTTAAGTATGGTAAGGCAGAATTTATATTCCACATATATAAGAACATGCAAAACTTAACCAAGGATATTCCAGAAGATACAAACTGACATAATTGCTTGATACTAGTAGTGTTATTTATACCTGAAAATAAAAGCTGAAATTCATTTGAAATCATTTAAGTGGGTGGCTCAGTGGCAGTACAGCTGGTAAGACATATATATATTACTATGAGCAACGACCAGGATTCAAGCCCCTAGTCCTCACCTGCAAAGGAACAGCTTCACAAGCGGTGAAACTTTGAGTGTCTTTATTTCTCACTCCCACCCTACCTCCCTCTTTCTTCTCAATTTATTTCCATCTTTATTCAAAATAAATAATAATTAAAATACTTTTTAAAAAGTCATTTAAATAATCATTTAAGTAATATGCATGTGTTTAAGAATACAACTCAAATATTTGCTCATAGTGTATGTCTTTGTGTCGTGATACTTTTAGATTTAAGTAACATAAAACTTTAGTTAATTGACATAACCCCCATAGAAACGTGCAATATAGAATCTTCTATAATAAACTTGATTTAATGTTAAATTAGTTTTCATTACAGAGCAAAATGGATAATTATTAATTTATATATATATATACATATAGAAAGAGAGCAATACATAGATTGCCAACAGCAAAATACTTTTTCTTTTTTCAATATATTTATATGTTTATTATTGGATATATAGAGAGACACAGGGGGGATATAGAGAGGAAAATAGACAGAGAGATCCTGCAGCACTGCTATAGCTCTTGTGAAGCTTTCTTCTGCAGGTGGGGACCAGGGGCTTGAACCTGCATCTTTGTACACTGTAGTGTGTACATTTAACTAGGTATGCCACCTCCTGGCCCTAAAATATTTTCATTTCACTTTTCTTCATGAATATTTTCCTCATCATTTCTTTTCCTTGGGGATCTTTTACTAGTTAAAGTATGCTAATGTAACATGTAAAATTTAACCAAGGATATTATACAACCACATAATTGCATGACACTGGTAGTGTATTTTCTAATTCAGTGAAAAAACAGATATTTATCAAACTTTCCTTCTGTCCTCTGTTCTGGCAAAGTCAGAATTTACTCAGTTATTGTTTTACTCTGATTTTTCTATGAACTATCACTTCTGAACTCCCCCTAAAGACTGCACTTTAGCTCAGTTTCTATCTTTAAGCTTGTTCACCCTTTGTAAATTCAATTGGCTCTCCTTATCTGCTGCATGTGTGGATTTAGAAGTCAACAAACTATGGGTTGAAAATACTACATGGGTGTTTTGGGAAACTCTAGACGGTAACCAGTGAGAAAGAAGCCCTGCTGTCACATAGAATTTGCACGAGAAGTCTGCATTCTGGGTACATTGAGCCCTTAATCCGTAGAATCTAATGCTATTTCCAGTAGTTAGTTTCAGAATTGAGCTGAATACTTAATACATGTTGGTTGCAGAGGTCTTCCGGGATCCAATATAGTCATTCAGTAGACTCTCAGAAGGTCAGAGGCTCTCGAAAACCAAGTTACCTATGTTACAATTGCTCAAATCTGTCTTGATAGCATGAAGAGTTATAAACAATTAGTAAGGAAAAGCATACTTGGTTATGAATCAGCAACAAGCTAGTGTTAGGCCAATTGTATTCTCAAGGAGACCCAGGATATGGAATTTCTTAAATTTAGACTTTGACTATTTCAGTATTTTTATTTTCTTCTTTTGCAGCTGCTAGGACAATACTAAACATATGAAAATGTCATAAATATATTTTTTAACTTTAATATAGTTCAATGAAATTACATCAGTTCAAATTACAGTAATTTTCCAGTTCTAGAAGTCTAATACTTAAAAGCTGGTGTGTGTGTGTGCTATGTGTTAACTAATAGTCTGTAGCTGTTTAATCTGAAGTTAATTATAATCAAACATTTAAATCCTCAATCCCATTAACCACATATCAATGACTCAATAGCTTAATGTGGTTAAGAGCTACCATATTTAAATAGTACAGTCATAGAATATGTCACTGTAAGGAGTTATATTGGGCAGTCTATAGATGAATAAAATGCTAAGATAAAGAACTAGCCTCTAGAGTCTTTAAAATGTATAAAGTATGATTTAATATGGCTAAGATACACTCTCAGACCAGCATTTTAAAAATCCAGAGTTAAAATTGTACAGATCAAATGAACAACTGGGTTTATTCAATAATATAGATAACAAGATCCTCTTATTACACTACTTAAAGTAGAATATTTATATTTTCTGTATATAATATGGGCATGTACATATAACTAAAATTAAAGATCCACTGTGACTCTATGCAATTTTTTTTTCTTTATTAATGTGTTTTCTAACACATTGGTGACATGAGGAAAAATGAATATCTCATTTTATCAATACTTGTGTTACCTCTTGTGTGTGTGTGTGTTTTAGCACATATATTTCCATTGAAATAATAAGATGCATTAAATAGCTATTTTTTAACCATGTTAATCTTCTATTCTTTAAATCTTTTATTTTTCCTCCAGCTATTTTTTTCCTTTTCTATTCATGTCTCATTGATCACATCAATCATTTCCTAATCTGTTTTCCTACAGAATTATTTATGTCAGTAATCCATAGTCTGTCTACTTATATCATAGAATTAAAAGGAAAGGAGGAATATGTCATACTGATCCTTACAAATCCTCAGTAATTCTTTACTGATTTCTAAATTAAGTTAAAGCAGCAATGTTTTTTTAAATTTTATTATGAGGTCATTTTCCCTTTTTTCAAATATCATTTACATTTTATACTTCATACTCTAAATTGTAATATTATTTTTCTGATCTTAATTATGTCAACTTTTTTTCCGTGTTAATGTTAACTTGCTCTTTCTTTTGTTTATAACTGACTTTTCTCTCTCTCTCTTTTTTTTTTTTTTTTTGCCTCTAGTGTTATCACTGGGCTAGGTGCAGGCATTACAAATCCACTGCTTCTTACAGCTATATATATTTTCATTTATTGAATAGGAAAACGAGAAATTGAGAGGGAAGGAGAAGATAGAGAGGGAGAGAGAAAAATTGATATCTGCAGACCTGCTTCACTGCTTCTAAAACATGACCTCTGCAGGTGGGGAGCTGGGGGCTTAAACCCAGATCCTTGAGTGGGTCTTTGCACTTACTACTATGTGCGCTTAGCTGGGTTCACCAACGCCCAACCCTCTATTCATTCTTTAAGATTGATTCACTTAATTTACAATTTTGCTCATTATTTTACATAAACTAAAGGGCAAGAAGTAATATATAATTTAAATAGTAATATGCTATTTCTAGGGATAATATTATAAGGGCATCTTCTAAACATATTTAGAAAGTAACTGCAGGAAGAATCTATCAAGGATGAAACAGCAATTTTAATCATAAGAATAAATTGATGACAGTTGAGTAAAAATGTGTGAAAAGATGTTTCAGGCAATCAAAAGAATAGCATGTACAAAGATATGGGTTACAAGCAGGTAAAGCGAACAAATGTTAATTGATCTGCACATCATTTGCTCCAGTTTTGTAAAATGTCTGACTATTTGAGAAATGCTTAGTGAGATGACTGAAGACACAACAGAAATTCTACCCTAAAAGGGTTTTGTAAATATTAATCTAAAGCATCTGTGTTTCAGCCTGAGATCAAAGAGAGAGTACTGAAAAATTTGGTGAGGTTAAAAGTGAACAACTAGATGTATGCTCTGAAGTCATTTTAGAGAGACAAAACTAATTCAGAAGTTCTTTTTTTTTTGTCTAATTAGTGAAAATATGTTGGCAGTTGAAATTGGTATCACAGAGTTGTTAAGTTAAAATAAAGGTGGGTCATGGCTGATTGGACATGACTGAATGGACATGCAGACCAAGTATGCAGTAAGTGAGGAATCAAACAGTATCACTAACTTCTAGTAGTAACTTCTAGAAGAGCAACACCTTTCTTTTATTCACAAAAAAAGCAACTATGCTCTTAAGTGTATCTAATTGTGTTTACATCTGAAGACTGAAGAGGATGTGGACTGGACTGAGTCATTTATTATTATTATTTCTTGAATTATTATCAGGCTTATGGACAGGTCTCTGAGCCAGCACTAGGAATCTATTGCCTTTTATTTATCTCTTACTCTTTTATTTGATAGTACACAAAGAAATTGAGTGGGAGGAGGGAGACAGAGAAAGAAAGACTGCCACCTGTAGACTTGCTTCACTACTGACTTTGCAGTGAGGAGGGGAGTGACTCTCAAGCCTGGATCCTTGAGCATGGCAATGTTCAAGCTCAGCAAAACCAGGTGTGCCACTGCCTGGCCCCTCATGAGTTGATTTCATATTTTGATGTGTTTTGTTCATCAACGAAGAAATAACAATAGAGAATAGGAAGTTAGAAATGAATTTGGAAGATAAACTTTGAGAATAGGAATATAAAATTTAATGTCATCAGATTATAACTTGGAGTAGATGATGGGTCTTGATAGTGTTAATCAGAGGAGAGACTTCCAGAGGCAGGGATACAGAGCAGCAGCAGCAGCAGCTGTGTTTCTCTCCTCTACTCTCCCAGGTCGACTAGGAATACCAAAGGAAATCATCTGGAGCTGCAAAAAGGCAAGACTAGAACAACTTCAGGAACCCACCAAATTACCAGTGAGTGAAAATACAATTGGATCATGGACAGAGAGGAGCCTAGGGATATACTAAGTGGCTGGTAACAGTCTGGCAGTTTACCAGCTGAGACACCACCTCCAGTCTGTTTTACCAACAAAAAGACTGCTGAATGGAGGAAAGAACTCCCCTAAGACTTACCAAATGTAACTGTGAGTCTCCATTGCTATGTCCCTCAGAGGCTGGAGCAGCAGGAGGGAGGCCCTGTGCTGACACCGGGGGACAGAGAACTAACCCGGAAACTCAGGAGAAGATCTACACCTTGGTGGGGTAGTGGTGGGGCTGTGTTGTGGGAGCCTTTCCATGTTGTTATCCTGATGAGAACATAGTGAATAGTTGCCTCAGAACCTACAGACTACAAACAGGCCTTGTTTAGAACTCACAGAGCCCAGCAGTGCTACCCAGCTTGGCAGAGAAGCTGAATTGAGCCTGGAGCTTTGGATCCTTGGGGTGTGAGAGTCTCTTTGCATAACCACTGTATTATCTCTCCCCCACCCTGCTTTATCTATTGGTCAGGAATGAGGGATTAAGCTAAGAAGCCTACTTATAGTTTAAAAGCCCTCAGAGAAGAAAAAGAAGAAAAGAGGCTTTAACACTTACTGTAATCCAATGCAAGGATTAAAATAATATTGAATAATAATATTAATTTCCACAACTGTGAACCCTTTAAGTACCTTACCGAGACACAAGTCAATCCAGGAAAGAGTGATCAGTAATTTGAATAGTACTTATAGAGGGACCTTATAACATACTATATAGAATGGTTAAACCAACAAGAAGAAATATTGGAGAAAGGAACCAGGACAAGAGTCCAATTAAAAAGCCCCAAAGGTTGAAGCACAGAATAATGAGGTCAACATCCAAACACTAGTTAAAGAAATAGTCACAGGAGTGAGTAAAGAGTTTGAAAGAATTGTCATTAGAAATCCAGAAACAAAAAATGAGACTCTGGGAGAAAACACTAATTATCTCAAGGTTATTAGAGAGCTTAAAGCTGATATAGCTGACCTAAGAACACAACTAGCTGAACAAGCTAAAACAGTATCAGAACATGGTAACAAAATAGATGAACTCTAGAAAACAGTAGAGGGGAGAGAGAATAGAATAAATGAGGCCGAAGACAGAATTAGCAAGATTGAGGACAAATTAGAGACAATTAAAAAATAAGTCAGAGATCTCAAAAAGAGATTAAGAGATACTGAAAACAACAACAGAGACCTATGGAATGACTTCAAGAGAAAAAATATATGCATATTATCTTACCAGAGGAAGAAAGATGGTGGTACTCATGTGGAGTGGCTCTAATGGGGTGGGGTAAGCCTCTGACCCTCCCTCACCAGCTCTAGTGGCTGCATGAATTAGAAAGAGACATCGGTAGATATTCTGGTACTAACATCTGTTTATTTGGAGATGGGTGCATGCTCTTATACTGAATTTAAACAAAGAACATTTTTCACATGTGTCAGAAATTACAGGTTTCTAAAAGGTTAGCCTGCCCCCATGGTAGGGGGTTGGTATGACAAGAATTGATGAGATACATAAAGGTCAAGACAATTAGTTTCCATGATGCAGGCAAGTTAATTATCCAAAGGTATTTGAGAGAAGCATAGGGGTTAAACCAGTAAGGTGAAGTAGAGGAGAATAAAAATAAAGCTTGATATAAATCACAGATATCAAAGGACACATGGAAATAGAATATGGGGTCTTAAGGCCTGGTACTGGCAGGGGTGTATGATAGAGTATGTTCTCCTATACAATCAAAAGGTGAAGTTATAGTGAATGTGTGAACTTTGAGTTAACCTTCAAACAGGCAGCTATTTGGCCTGTTAACAGGGGGAATTAAGTGTGAGAGGCTTGTAATCTTTCTGTGAGCTTAAGAGACTAACAAGGAGAAATTGAGTCTGGGAGACTTTTCCCTCTTGGCTTATCTCTATAAGAAGAAAGGCTAACAAGTGGGGTGTCTTTCTAGATCTTCATCAAGGATGGGAGAGCTCCCCTAAGCTCTACCAAGCTTTCACATAGTCCCACAGAAAGAGAGGGAAGGGAAGAAAGCATTCTTCAGGACATAATAGCTGAGAACTTCTCTAGTCTAGACAACATCAAATACATGATGGTTCAAGAAGCCCAGAGGGTCCCAAACAGAATTAACCCAGACTTAAAGACACATCATATTTAGAATGGAAAGGAACAAGGATAAAGAAAGGATCCTGAAGTCTGCAAGAGAAAAGCAAAGGGTCACCTACAGAGGAAAACCCATAAGATTAACAGCAGACTTCTCCACACAAACACTACAAGGCAGAAGAGAATGGCAAGATATCTATTGATTGCTCAATGATAAAGGCTTTCAACCAAGACTACTGTATCCTGCTTGACTATCACTCAGACTAGATGGAGGCATAAAAACCTTCTTAGGCAAGCAGCAGTTGAAAGAATAAACTATCACCAAGCATGCCCTGAAAGATAATGTAAGTTATTTCAAGACTTATTAAAAAGAGTATCTTGTAGAAAAGTTTAAATAGGAGAAAGTTTGTGAAAGTACTTTGTCAGAGAAGCCAAAAAATGAAAGATAGAGAAGGGGAGAAAGAGAGAGAGAGAATGAGAGATGAAGAGGGAAATATATTATCTAGAGTTTTTAAGTTTTAAGGAGTGGAATGAAAGCCTCAATTGAGTGTAGGCAGGGCCTGTTAATACTATGCAATAACTTTTGGTCTCACTGATGACCTGATAAAGCGGGGGTGATGGGATAGTCGTTTGTTATAATTAACATTTAATATTATCAGTAGTGGACTTGAAGGAGATTCTCCTTCAGTTCAGAAAATGAAAGATGTGGGGGCCAGGTGGTGTCACACCTAGTTAAGCACACATAGTACTAAGCACAAGGACACTAGCAAGGAAATAGTTTCAAGTCCCTGGATCCAAACCTGTAGGAGGCCTTCACAAGCTGCAAGTCTGGTCTACATGTGTCTATCCTTCACTTTCTCTATCTTCCCTCCCTTAACAATCTTCCTCTGTCCTGTCCAAAAAAATGGAAAAAATGGCATCCAAAAGCAGTGGATTCATAGCGCCAGCACTGAGTCCCAGTGATAACTATGGAGGCAAAAATGAATAAATGAATGAATAAATAAACAGATAAGAGAAAATGAAAGATATTATGGTATGAGAAAGACACCATGGTTATAATATGAGGGCATCTTCTAAAAATAAACAGTGATCACCAGCCTAAAGGAAAACAAGAATCTTTACTTTTCATCTTTATGTCCTTAGAAGAAGATCCGAGCTTCTGATGAATGTGTCTTAGGTCAACTCTTAGATTACAGACCAGAAATAACATGCCCATGTTCATGGCCTATTGAACATTGAGATAACTAATGCTTTTTTAATATTAAAAAAATGTATATTGCTAAGTTTTTTGGTAGTTTGTTTAAAGCAATCCCAAAGTATGGAGAAAGTATTAAACAAAACAGTTTTTCATTTATTTACCAACAAACGTGTTTCAGTATACAGGAGGCATATTCTGGGGGAAGATGTCTGAATCTAGATTTACCATAGAACATTGGGTAAAGTATGGAAAATGGGTAGACACTGACAATAAACCAAATTTACCGAGTTTACTTTGCAAAGATTAGAGATATAATACAAAATTAATTATCTTCACTTTTATTTTTTATATGGAACTGTGTGCCTATTAATATCATTGGTCCCTAGGGTAGTGGAGAAGACTGCATCAGAATGAAAGCTACAGAAGAGAAAGTGAAGCTGGGAAGATAGTAAATTGGTTTAAACAACATACTTTCACATGTCAGGTTCTGAGGTCCCAGATTCAATCCTCAACACCACCGTAAGTCAGAATTGTACAGCTCTCTGTTAAAAAAGGGGAAAAAATGAAAGAAAAGAAAAAGAAGAGGAAGAAAGATAGGTAGAAAGGGAAGGAAGGAGGAATAAAGAAAGGTAGAGGAAATGGAATATACAGAAGAGAAGCATCTGCATTGGCAGAAGAAGGCAGCATTAAATGTTCAGGAAATTATCACAACTTGTAAAAATAGCAGAACAAAATGAAAAAAAAGAAGAGTAAGTACACCGAAAACAGAAATATAAAATGAGAAAGTTCTCATGTAATGAATTCTCAAGTGTAAAGAGAGGAAGGAATTTTTTTTTCTATTGAAGGAGCCATTTAAGTTCACAAGGGTACAAATTCTAAATCAAGCTTCAACGGTTACTTATAGTAGAACCTTTATATTACTTTATAGAATGAGAGTTATAACAGTTCTTTGTCAGACTTTTGAAGGAATGCAATAATGTGATATTCCTAGAGAGCTGAAAATGCAGGAAAATAGAGCTATTTTATTATGGTGAGCATCATTTGGTGGAATAAGGGACTTACGGAGCTTGTAAAAGGTTAGATATAGCTTTGTGAAGAATGAGAGAAGCAATATTGTGGAAAAATAAGAATAATTCCTTTAAGCTATTTAGGACTCAGGTGTGATAGTAGACAATTTAAGCCTTCTATGCAAAGGACATGAGGGAGAAAAAAGGGAAGAGAGATGTATCAGAACTGATAAACCCAAATCAAGGTCAGAAAAAACAGTTCTTCTTCTAGTGTTTGCCCTTCTTCCATAGCCAGTTAAATGGCTTTGAAAGTGACTGGGATCCATGTAGATTCAGTCGGCTAGGAAGGATCGTCAGTTTCCCCAATGAATGGGTACTCACGGGATGCACCACGAGAAGGTCGATCCAATGCACCCCAGAAAAAACAGTGATAGGATAAAGCAGTGAGATAAGGACGTTCCCACTAATGTCAAAGACAAACTGATAAAAATAATTCACAGAGAGAAAGGGAGACATATGGAACACTTTTATACTTTAATTTACATTTTAGAGGTAAAATAGATGAAATAGACTAATAAAATAATAATAATAAATCCTAAATGGTGCCCATGGTGCTTGAAAGAATTGAAGTAATGATAAAGACATTAGGTATCAAATAATTTTAATCAACATAATAAATATAGTAGGTTTAGAAGAAGACAGTGGTACAGAATGGTAGGAATGATAAGGTAAAATGTTTTCATCTCAAAGGGATAATTATTAGAGTATTGTAACTTACATTTTTGAATGTCTTAACCAAATTTATATAAAATACACATTATGTTTGACTAAGTTGAAAATTCCTAGAAACATTAATTTTCGTACTATTCTTACTATGTATCAGTAGTAAAATTTAATTATCATTGGCAAAGTGCTTTTAATTAGAATGATAATATATAATGAAAAGTCAAAATCTTGCTGGTGTTGTGAATGTACAGTGGTGAAATGTGAACAATAAGGTATGCTTCCTTATTGTTTCATGTACAAAGGGAATGAAAAAAATAAACAACAACAAATAACCTTTCCTTAATATTTGAATCCCAAATAAACAACAACGTAAAACAAAAAAAAATATACCATGTAAAGATGCATGAGCATTTTATCACTAAACTATGATAAAATAAATGATTTACCAAATGTTTATAATTTGCACTACAGTTCAAACATCTTTAGAGATATATTACATAAAGTGGGTGATAAGGTATAGTCATTCCTCTTTCAAAACCAAGAGTGAGTAAGGAGCGGCCCTGGGAAATTTTGTCAACATACTTCTCTGGAGCTATTTTCAGAAATGTCAAAGTCTGCATCTTTTTCTATATCATAAGATGGCACCTGCAACCTCTTCCAGGGAGAAGTAGTCCCTGAGGTAAAACATCACAGCCTCACAGAAACATGCCCATCAGGGAAGACTGTGGGCTTGTGAGAAACTTTTCATCTATTGAGCTATCTCCTCACTTCCCAGAGTTACTTCAGGTTTCCACCTCAAATCAATTTTGCCTTCACACTACTGACTGTATTCTTTAAAAGAGAATATACTTTGCTCTGATTTTAATTTTTTTATAGCTACATTTCAAAAAAGTTCTTGTTATTTTTATTTAGTTATTGGATAGAGACAGCCAGAAATCAAAAGGGAAGGAGGTGATAGAGAAGGAGAGAGATAGTCATCTGCAATACTGCCTCACCACTCACAAAGCTTTCCTGGCACAATTGGGGACCTGGGGTTGGAGCCCAGGTCCTTGCCCACTGTAACATGTGTGCTTAAAGAAGGTGAGCCAGCACCCAGGCCCCTGATTTTGAATTTTAATGTTACCTTTTCTAACTTATTTACACCTCACACAAGTTATAGTAAAACTGTGCCAGATTTTTATACCTGATTTCTTATGACAGAAGCTCTCCCAAAGATGTGGCATTGTAATCAGTCAGCTATGTCCCCTACTGAGGCTCAGTTAGAATTGAGAATAGCTTTTGATAGTCAAGTTTAATCACTTTTACAGGTTCAAGAGCTCCCTTAATAATCTTTCCTTTAGTTAATACAATTGAAACTACTTATTTTGCATGCAAATGTGGGAATGATGAGGGCATTGCTCACACTTCTGAAACTTCTCTCCGAGCCCACATAAAAATATTAAAAATGAAAGAACATTGTGGATTATCCTTTCCCTGTTTCACTCATACATCAATGAAAACATCACAGTAACTGCTAGAATAAGCAATCTAAGTTAATTTTATTGCAATATTTTTACAATGTGGATGTTTATGTAGTGCAAAATATATATTATAGGCTGAAGATTTTTTATGCATGACTATACAGTTACTTTAACATTTTTTTGAAGATTATTCTTTTTCCATACTATTACTTTTTTACTTTTGTCAAAAATTAATTGACCGTGAATATGTGGGTTTATTTTTTTGAACTTTCTATTATGCTTCATTTATTTGTCTATCAAAGTGCCCCAACAATAAAGCTTTATAGTAAGTATTAAAAATGAATAATGAATTTCTCCAACTCTGATTCTCTTTAAGCTGCTTGTCTAGTTCTGACAACATTTTAAAAGTAAGTTTGTTCATTTAAAATGAAAGGAAGAGCTAAGAAGGTAGCATAAAGGTTATGCATAAAA
Source organism: Erinaceus europaeus (assembly GCF_950295315.1). Taxonomy (NCBI): domain Eukaryota; kingdom Metazoa; phylum Chordata; class Mammalia; order Eulipotyphla; family Erinaceidae; genus Erinaceus; species Erinaceus europaeus. The sequence goes on from NC_080164.1 coordinate 161,539,918, forward strand.
TGTCCATGCCTGAAGCACCAAAAGTGCCAAATTCAACCCCCAGCACCCCCATAAACCAGAGCAGAGCAGTGCTCTGGTAGGAAAAATAATGTATTCACAAATTAGAATGTCTGTAGAAGCTTGTTTCTGATTGCATTTAATATATAAATCAATTTGGAAATTTTTTCAGTAGCGAAAAGTACAATACTTTCTTCTTAACTCATCTTGATAGATCACAAATTACATTTTTAGATAGCCTATTTTAAACTTATTTGGAGCAGGAATTGCTATGTTCCCTAAATTCAAACAGACCATGCATCATCAGATGTTGCACATTGCATGTGTTAAGTATAGATTTAAAAATCGCCATCATAAAAAAAAGTATGTAACAGGAACCATAAACAATAAAATGACACTTGCTAACTGACTGAACTGTTTCTAATATATTTGATCTAGTACATAAAATTAGGAAATCCCCAATACCACCTATGGTGTTCTGAACTGACGCCAGGGTTCAAACCAGGGGCTTTGCATATGGTAAGATACACTACCAGGTGAGCTATCTCCTAACACCTCTCCCCCATTTTTTTCTACTGTAGTAAAATGTCATGATTAGTATCGTAATAAATCTTGGTTAATTGCTTTAAGCAGTACACAGTTATATCTTTTGTTCATGGGTCTGTGATTCAATAGGTTTAATGCCAGACCAAGCTATAGATTCATTTGTTTTGTTCCAGGTAGTATATTGTATCTAAAATATATAGATGCTCTTATTTTCAAACCTTAATACCTCCTAGATATATTCTTCCCATCACAAGTAAAGGCACAAGAGAAATATCCATGAGTAAAACTTTGTTCATAGGTTCTCTATTAATTTTCCATTAATCTAAAAGTTAAATGTTCAAATCCAAGCCAAATGGTACAGGCATGTACACTATACTCACACTCTTAGAGTAAGAGCTAGTAGAGAAGAGAGAAATTTGAGTATATAACCCTGCCTAGTCAGATTTATTTAAATGTTTCATTTAAAGCCTACCTTCTTTTCTTTTATAAGATCAATTTGTGGGGGCCTGGTGGTTGCATACTCAGTTAAGTGCACATACCCAAACCCCCTACTCCCCACCTGTAGGGGTGAGGTTTCAGGAGCAGTGAATCTGGGCTGAGGTGTCTATTTCTCTCCTTCACTAGCTATATATCCTCCCTCCCTCTCAATTTCACTGTACCCTGTCAAAAAAAAAAAAAGAAAATTTCTACTTGAAGCAGTGGATTCATAGTGCCAGCACCAAGCCCGAGCCCCAGTAATAACATTGATAGCAAAAAAAAAAAAATGATTTGTTAATTTGTAAGAGAGAGAGGCTCCCTTTTGATTTGGAATATATACTGCTGGGATCAAACTGTGGGATCTCAAACATTTCTGTATGCTACACACTGAGTTATTTCCCTAGCCACTAAGAGCCCTGTTTCATTTTGAAGCTTATAGATTTATCTTAATGTAATAAGTCTGCTTTAGCAATAGTATCTCTTCATAGTGTTTGACATGTAATATATTATATATTAATTTAATAATAACCATTCGACATAAATATATATTCCTGTACAGGTTGAATTATTCTAAAGTAGTTAATTGAACTATCCATCTTATATGTCATTATTTTTTCCTCTTTTCTTATTCCTTTGATCAGAGCATTGCAGAGTTCTGGCATATAATGATACAAGGGATTGAACCAGAGACATAAGGTACCTTAAGTATGACAAATAGCTGCATAAACAGCCATGCTACCACCTAGCCCAAGTCAACCATATTTAACACACTTCTATTTATTTGTGTTAGTAAAATGGAAATATAGACAATATCATTATATCTTATCATAATATAAGAGGGGTACATTTCTGCATAATTCCTACCCCCAGAACTCCATATCCAATCCCCTTCCTTGATAGCTTCACTATCCTTTATCCCTCTGGGAGTATGGACCCAGGATTATTATAGGGTGCAGAAGGTGGAAGGTCTGGCTTCTGTAGTAGATTCTCCTCTGAATCCATACTCCCAGCCTGTCTCTCTCTTTCCCTAGTGGGGCAGAGCTATAGATAGACAGAGTTCCAGAACATGTTGGTGGGGTCATCTGCCCAGGGAAGTCAGGTTGACAACATGGTAGCATCTAGAACCCAGCGGATGAAAAAGAATTAAGATATAAAGTAGAACAAATTGTTGAAAATAAATCATGAACCTAAAGGCAAGAATATTGCAGATGAAGATTTGGGGGGTCTCTGTTTTGGAAAAAGCTAGTACGTCTATTTTAGGGCTATTCCAAGGGGCCCATGACATTACTAGTTTTTGCCTGAGCCTGACATCTGATTGCATATGCAGGTGGACCGTTATTATAAGAAACATGAATCATATTGGACTTATTAGTGAAAAAAAAAAGTTCTAGTCCTTCTGGTCTCCTATAATATTACTGACTCATATCTTCTTCATTTCCTTTTCCTATCCAAGTTTCCAGTAATATTAGCTTCCTGTTGTCTCACTTTAATTAGTAGCTTATACCTCAGAGTCTGTGACCTTACTTGGCCACTAGTAATCAAAAGTTCTTCTTTCAGGCTGAAGTGCAAAGATCTCCCTCATTCTTCCATATTGTTAATTCCAAATGTTAACTTCACTGGCATCGTTCCCTGAAATAGCCCCAATACAATATGTCTCCCTGATTAATTTATTCTATAGCCAGCAATGACTCTAACTACATGTGATTTTGACATTATTTAATTTTACATGTCTTTTTCCAACTAGAAAATATGCCTCAAGGGGCCAGGTGGTGGCACACCTTGGTTAGTGCACATATTACAGTGCTTAAGGATCCAGGTTCAAGTCCCTGGTCCCCACCTACAGGGGGCAAGCTTTGCAAGTGGTGAACCAGTGTTGTAGGTGTCTCTCTGCCAGTCTCCATCTCTATCACCCCCTTTCCTCTTGATTTCTGGCCGTTTCTATCAAACAAAATAAAGATAATTTAAAAAAATTAAAAAAGAAAATATGCCTTAATAAGTCAAAGGTTTATTTTCTTCGGTTTCCTTGTCATATTGTACAAGTATTAAGTGATCTCTAAAATGTTTATTGAATGAGTGAATGTTTATTGAGTGAGTAAATCCAGATTACTAATAATTTAATAGTTATTTTAATCTAGAAATTTACATGTAAAATCATGGCTTATTAGGGGCCAGCAAGATAGGAGTTTGTTTTGTTGTACACTTAACACAAGTTTAAACCTTGTCCCCCAATTACACAAGGGAGTTTTGATGTCTTCTCTCCCTTGTCTCTGTTTCTGTCTATCCAAAAAAACACCATCCCACAATGGTGAAGCTCCAGCAAAACAAAACAAAACAAAACTATTGAACACTTAATGCCCATTGAGAAGTCCACAGAGGTGATAAAACCAACATTAAAAACTCATTCAAAATTTTCAGTGATTTTAAATATTTGTTGATATGCCAACTCAACACATTTTATTAAAAAGTGAGTGGAAATACACATAATGGAAATAGTGAAATAATTAATTACCATATGTCTTTAAAAGCATATGGCAAAAGGATCGGGGACAGAGATCAAACTTATATTTAATAGAACTTTGAGTTTTATATTGAAAATATCTTATTTTGCAGAGTATTATACACCTACATGATAGTTAGATAAACATCTGTGCTTAATATATCTAATGTATGCCAAATGAATCAAATACATTCTCATGACCCATACTTTCTTGTAGATAAAGTAGGCAAGCAAGAGATAATGCAAAAATATTATCACTTATGCGATCTATTTTTTTCTAGACTAAAAGTAAGACAAAACTTATTATATTATAGATTTATACTTTTTCTTCAAAAGCAGGGACAAATTTAGCAAGCAATTTTTCATCTAACACAGATTTCATTAATTTCACAAAATATGTCAATGTGTTTATTAGCACACTGTGAAACATTACCATAGATGATTATAATTAAACTACACTTATCAAAATAATGAATAAAGCACATTTTGTGGTACAGCAGCGTTGATGTTTTTCATATTTATTTGTTCACTAACTAATCTGCCAAATTCAGTAATCTCTAGTGAGTCTCTCAGTTATTAGTGTAAATTACTAAGGGTCTATTCTGATAATAAATAATAATAGCAATTTTGGGAAACAAAGCATTAGCAGTTTAATGTCTAAATATTTTTTGTGGGTAGTATAAATTAGGCACACAATGAAACATTTTTCATTCAATTACAATATGTTTCCAGAGGGTTATAATAAAAGGCTGCTTATAATGGATATATTAAAGCACCTGAATTTTAATGCTATCAAAAATTATTCAGAATGCTTTAAAGAGGAGGAATCATTTCTTAATGTATTATTATAAAGGAAACCCATCACATGAAAACATCTGTAGTTGTAAAACTCAAAAGTGTTTTGTTGAGTCAGTCACTTCCTTAGACCAGGTAAATGGAACTTATTTGTGTCTGAACTCCAGGACAAGAATATCCACAAAATCCAGACACTGTGCTAGTTAATTCATTAACTGATTTGTTTAACGGGCTTGAATTATGTATGCACTGTCTATATGGTATTCTTCTATAATATGTTCAATACTGGGAAAACAGAACAAAACATTCTACCTTTGCAATTTTCAATCAAGTTAAGAGAGAGGAGAGATAAGTAAATAAACATATGTAGCACCCAGACCAGAGAGAACTTGTCAGTATGTCTATGGGGATTTTCCAAGTTCCCACTGTAGTCAGCAAAAATTGTGTAACATATTCCTAAAGACTTGAAAGTAAAAAGAGAAGTATCACTTAAGTCTAGTCAGAAATGTCTGAAAATGGTGGGGCGTACTTTCCTGCATGATTCTCTCAATTCATACCAAATAATATTGCATCCGCCAATCACAACCTAATCAACGCAACAAGTACCACTCAGCATGCTTCACTTCAGACTGTATACAGAGACTTTGGGTGTAGAATGACAACCCTTCAGCCTCATTACTTGGGTGAGAACTTTCCTTTCATAGTATTCTTTAATTCCATTCCAGACAGTTGACTTCCTAACAAAGTCCCAAAACCTAGATATAGACTACGTCCCGTGAGATAGAGCATATGTTCACAGGTATCCATAAACTAGGGCAAAATATATACCTGAAAGCAAAAGTACACAATAGTTCACAGTGAGTACCCCCCAACACTTCATCTGCACTATTCCAGCGTTTAGGTCCATAATTGTTCAACAATTTGTTTGGCTTTGTATGTTAACTCTCTTTTCAGCCACCAGGTTCCAGATGCTACCATGATGCCCACCAAACTTCCCCGGACAGACAACCCCACCAATATATCCTGGAGCTCAGCTTCCCCAGAGACCCACCCTACTAGGGAAAGAGAGAGGCAGACTGGGGGTATGGATCAACTAGTCAATGCCAATGTTCAGCAGGGAAGCAAATATAGAAGCCAGACCTTCCACCTTCTGCATCCCACAAAGACTTTGGGTCCATACTCCCAGAGGCATAAAGAATAGGGAAGCTATCAAGGGAGAGGATGGGACACAGAGATCTGGTGGTGGGAATTGTGTGGAGTTGTACCCCTCTTTTCCTATGGTTTTGTCAATGTCTCCTTTTTAAAATAAATTTTAAAAAAAGAAAAGTCTGAAAAGAAGTTTGCTTGTCACTGAATGGTATATAAATATATCCTAGGATTACATTTTAGCACATAGCTGAGGTTAACCCAATGGCAACATGTTTGCTGTAGAGCTGAACTGATACTATGTATTCTTTGGGTGACAAGAAATACATTTCTCTCTCTCTCTTTTTTGTTTTGCCTCCAGGGATATCACTGGAGCTCCCTGCGGGTACTATGAATTTTTATTATTATTGGAAAGGACACAGAGAAATTGAGAGGGGGGGGAATAGAGAGGGGAACACAAGATACACATCTGCAGACCCACTTCACTGCTTGTGAAGCAACCTTCCTGCAGATGAGGAGTAGGGGCTCAAACCGGGATCCTTACAAGGACCCTCACACTTGGTACTACATGTGCGCAACCAATTTCTCTCTCTCTCTCTCTCTCTCTCTCTCTCTCTCTCTCTCTTTTTTTATTTAAGAAAGGATTAATTAACAAAACCATAGGGTAGGAGAGGTACAACTCCACACAATTCACACCACCCAATCTCCATAGCCCACCCCCTCCCCTGATAGCTTTCCCATTCTCTATCTTTCTGGGAGCATGGACCCAGGGTCATTGAGGGTTGCAGAAGGTGGAAGGTCTGGCTTCTGTAATTGCTTCCCCACTGAACATGGGCGTTGACTGGTCGGTCCATACTCCCAGTCTGCCTCTCTCTTTCCCTAGTAGGGTATGTCTCTGGGGAAGCTCAGCTCCAGGATACATTGGTGGGGTCTTCAATCCAGGGAAGCCTGGCCAGCATCCTGGTGGCATCTGGAACCTGGTGATTGAAAAGAGAGTTAACATACGAAGCCAAACAAATTGTTGAGCAATCATGGACCCAAAGCTTGGAATAGTGGAGAGGAAGTGTTAGGGAGGTACTCACTACAAACTCTAGTCTACTTCTGCTTTCAGGTATATATTTTGCAGTAGTTTATGGATACATGTGAACATAAGCTCTCTCTCACAGAACCTGGTGTATATCTAGGTTTTGGGACTTTGTTAGAAAGTGAACCACCTGAGATGAAATTAGAGTGTACTATAAAAGGAAAGGTCTCACTCGAGTAATGAAGCTGAAGGGTTGTCATTCCACATGTGAAGTCTCTGGACACAGTCTGAGGTGAAGCATGTTGAGGTGGCAATCGTTGTGTTGGTTAGGTTGTGATCAGCGGATGCAATATTATTTGGTAGAGAGCAGTCTGGAATACTCTCAGAAGGCTAGACATGGACCTTCCATATGATCCAGTAATTCCTCTCCTGGGGTTATACCCCAAGCACTCCATAACACCCAACCAAGAGAGGTGTGTATTCCTATGTTCGTAGCAGCACAATTCATAATAGCTAAAACCTGGAAGCAGCCCAGGTGCCCTACAACAGATGAGTGGCTGAGAAAGCTGTGGTATATATACACAATGGAATACTATGCAGCTATCAAGAACAATGAACCCACCTTCTCTGACCCATCTTGGACAGAGCTAGAAAGAATTATGTTAAGTGAGCTAAGTAAGAAAGATAAAGATGAGTATGGGATGATCCCACTCATCAACAGAAGTTGAGTAAGAAGATCTGAAAGGGAAACTAAAAGCAGGACCTGACCAAATTGTAAGTAGGGCACCAAAGTAAAAACCCTGTGGTGAGGGGTAGACATGCAGCTTCCTGGGACAGTGGGGGGTGGGAGTGTGTGGAAGGGATGGGTCAGTCTTTTGGTGGTGGGAATGGTGTTTATGTACACTCCTATCAAAATGTAGACATATAAATCAGTAGTTAATTAATATGGGGGGAAAATCAATTGTATGTCTCAAAGTTTTTCAAAACACAAACTGAATCTTTTTAATATATAGGCTGTGTATTTGATATGCGGACTCTCTCAAAAGCCTAGACCAAGTAGATTAGAAGCATCCAATAGCACAGCTATATACAAGATACTGGGTACTGTACAGCAAACCATAACAAAAGGACTTTTCAAAGCTAACCCAATTACCAAATAATGTGATGATAACATTAACTATCAATTGTCTTTTTGAACCCTAAAACAGCAGGAACCTCACATCTCCACTATAGAGCCCCTACTTCCCCTAGTCCTGGAACCCTTGGATAGGGCCCACTTTCCTGTATGCCTCTCCCAATTTCTCTCTTTTTAAGAAGTCTAATTACTATTGGACCACTTCCTTTAAGCATCATAAGCTTCCGCAGTCTGATTCAGTATATTAGAAGGGCGTTGAAATTTAAGGAAATATGGCATCTAAGATGATAGAGACAATGTAGTAAAACATTTACTTTTCTGTGATATTTTGCTCCTCCATCATGAGTCAATTTTTGTGTCTCAGATTCTAACTTTCATGTCAACAAATCAACAAACAACAAAAAGTAGGAAAATACTAAGAAGAGTCCGTGGAATGCAAATACATGGTCACAATGGGAGAGACGAAGTAGGCAGAGCACAGCTTGTACATGTGTAACACTGCAGGTTCAGTCCTTAGCACTTCATGTTCTCTATTCTCTTTCTTATAAAATAATGCTACCACTTATAATAAGAATCCACAAGTTTATGAGTCTTTCGTAAGGATTGAATTGGATGAGATCTTGAAGATTGTCTGAGGACAGTTCTATCTGCATATTTTACTTCAAATATCATATGAGGGCATGTGATATGTAAAGAGGTTGGTAAATGTACCCTTTCTTCCAGGCAAACATTTGCACACAGGAAACGGGATTTTTATTAGTGAGCCCTGAGGGAAAATACTGTGGGACTGACAAAAATCTTGACACAGATGAAGAAAAAAATTCCATCCTAGTTATTCTAAAAGTTAAATCATAAATAGTTTTCGTTACTCCATAAAGGTAAATTGAAGGGAAGGATGCTTAAGGCCAAAAAAATGTCAAGTGGGTAAAAAAGCAGGTTTGATGCATTTAGGGGACATGGAACTCTTTCTGTTACATATGCTCAGAATGTAAACGAATTAGGACTCATAAAGCAGATGAGTCAAACCAGCAAAATGACTATGCAAATGATAGCATAATGGTTATGCAAGAGACTTGCTTACCTGAGGCTCTGAGTTCCCAGTTTCAATCCCCAGCACCACCCTAAACCAGAGGCCAGAAGTGTTCTGCTCTCCCTCTTTCTCTGCACTTCTTTCACTAAAAATAAAATATTAGAGAGATAACTTCAAGAAAAATTGGGTTTCTGGTGATTTTTAATGCAGTGGTGGGGTAAAAACTGAAGAATTTGTGTGAGTGATGCTACACAAGTGTTTCTCTGGTCATATTGTAATTTTGTTATTCTCAGAGAGAGAAAAAAAATGGAAGCCAAGTGGGAGGGACGAAGAGAGAGTCCTATGCATTACCTCACCTTCCATGGAATTCCCTCTGATGTGATACGTGAAGCTCCCCTGTGATACTTTGTATTTTATCCATGACATCAAGCACAATCATAAAGCATATATATTATATGCTAAGCTATCTTTACATAACATTTGAATTCAATCATATCAATAAAATCACAAGCACACATTTTTAGAGAAATAAAGGTGAGACATATTTGAAGTGAATTGGAAAGACTTGACTAGAAATATGAATTTGCAGAGAGAGAATGTTTATTGTGACAGAGCTAATGATCTTACTTAATATTAGACTCAGACATACATATAGGCAAGTAACTTTAATTATGAATAAGGTTTTAATGTTTCTCACCTTGCAAATCACTATTATCCTCAATAAAGTGATAAAAAATGTGGGGAGGGAGGGTTTAATGGTGAGGCATCTGGTTGAACACACAGGTTACTATGTGTAAAGACTGGGGTTCAAGCTCCCATCCTTTGGGGTGGGGTGCACTTTCCTGCATTCTTCTCTCAATTCATACCAAACAATATTGCATCTGCCAGTTCCAACCTAATCAATGCAACGAGTACCACCTCAGTATACTTCACTTCAGACTGTGTCCAGAGAATAAAAGAGTGGAATGATAACCCTTCAGCTTCATTACTCAAGTGAGACCTTTCCTTTCATAGTATTCTCTGATTCCATTCCAGGCGGTTCACTTCCTGACATTCTGTTTTCTATAGACTGTTGATTTAAAAGAAAATCAACATTAAAAGCCAATAAGCAAAAGGTATGGAAAAATTAAACTTGTAAACTGGTTAAAAGTTCAGCCTGTGGAATTTTTAAATTTTATCAGAATGCTAGTCCCAGTAGCAACTGATAGCAAACTGAGAGATTAAATAGCTACATTTTGTGTGTCACAGTTTCCAACATGAAGACTAGCCATGATACTATCAATTCCAAAGGTTTATACTGTGGATTAAATTGAATGTACATATAAAACTTCTAAGTATTATTCCAGATTCACTGTAAAAAGCTTAATAAAAATTAGCTAGCTTACTGATACATATTTTTTTAAAAGTGATAACCTTTATCAAGGAAAAATATTTCAAGAGGTCAGCAGAGCTGACAGGAAGTCTTTGAAATAAGAATATATATATATATATATATATATATATATATATATATATATATATATATATTGTTTATTTTTTAACCAGAGCGCTGCTCAGCTCTGGTTTATGGTGGTGTGTTGTTGTTTTCGACAGGTTATGTTGTTTTCACCGGGCTAGCTTCACAGGCGGGTAACAGACGACCAGGGACTCATGGTTGAGCTGTAGGCAGTATCTCTTTATTCATGCAGGACGCAGCACAATCTAAGACGAGCTAAGCTAAACTCAAGGTACAGTACTCTAAAACTCACAATGCTGTCTTTATATATACTTCCCAAGTAGGGTGGAAACAGGATGTGACATAGAGAGGGTGGAGAGAAAAGTGACTGGTGAAAATCAGGGTGTGACAAAGAAGGGATCAGGGTGTGACAAGGAGGGGGGGTGGAGCAAAAACATATCATGAAACAGTGGGGATTGAACCAATGCCCTGGAGGGAGGTGCTTGTTAACAGCAGTTATGTAAATAGAATGAAGTGGTTATGTAAATAGAATAGTGTTAAGCAGGGGGGATTTAAACCAAATGAAACAGAAGGAGTCTCATGCATACCAACAATTCCCCCTTTCTTTTTAACTAATGGCCATTGCGGGGTGAACAGAAATGTATATCGTACAGGCGTTTTCAAAAGAACTGGCATATGACATGGAAAATAAAATAGGCGAGCAGCAATAACCAGTGTGATGCCAAGGGGAGCTTTTCTTGCCTCAAAGGGCAAGGCCTAGCAGATGAAAGGGCATTTCTTGCCTCTGGGAACGCTTCATGCCTCTGGGGGCATCTCTTGCCTCAAAGGGCATTTCCTACCTCTTGGGGCGCTTCATGCATCTGTGGGCATAACCTAATAAGGAGGGGGAGTTTTCTGCCTCTGGGGCAGAGCCTGCAGGCGAGGGTACATGGTCTATAAAGTCTCAGGCAATTGGCTGAAGTTAGTCTTTGAGAAACACAGCAACGTGTACCAGTAAGTCCGATGGAGGTGTCAGCCGAAAGTAGCTGACCACAGAAGAAAATGCCAAGGGATGAAACGCTGTACGTCTGTCTTGATGGGGAATGTCGGCCACCAGAATTCTGCTTTTCTGTAAAGTGAGCTTTGGAGTCTGTGAATCTGTTTCTTCAGGTCGTGCCAGGTCTCATCATTGGTTTCTGGGGGTGTGTTGTAATCATTCCATCTTGTGGGCGATGTCAGAGAACAGGATCCAAATGGATTTCCAGGAATACCATTTGAGTAGATGCTTTTTCATGTGAAGACTTTGACAGCTGAAATTCACTTACTTGTCAAACAAAACTTGTAGCAGATTAGAAGTTTACTATAATTGATAACTCCATTATAATTGGAAGTCCTTTCTAATATGATTTTAATGTTGTTTTAAACAGTTTAAACTCAATAAAATGTGGAAAGGTAAACAGAAGAACCAAGGTTAAAAGCCTCAGGCATGGGAATAATTAACATAATCATTGCACTATCTGCCCCACCCATAACTCATACAGTTTTCAGGATTAAACGTTTCAGATTCATGTCAAGACATAAAAGAGAAATCAAAGGAGGGAAAAAACAATTTTTTGGATTGTTTCTGGATGTCTCTAGAAATCGTGGCTGCGTCCAGCATTTTTTTTTAAGTCAATGTCAAACAAAAATTCAGTCATTCAAATCATTCTCTTATGAAACGCAACTTGAACCAGATTATCAAGATCTCACCATGTAGGATTAAGAGTCCCCAGAGGGCGTCCTAGTTCAAAAAGCTCCTCGAAATTCCATTTAGGGTGCTTCTGACTGTTCCTGCTGGATTGCTTCAGGCACCTATTTTTAAAAGTGTCTTCCCATCGAAGAAAGAATCCAATCAGGAGAGTAGAACTAACCACGTGTCTCCATACTTGGGAACTGCCAGGGTACTCGAGAATGTTCTTCAAATTAGAGTAGTCCTTCTCCATGGGAAACATTCGAGAAGAAGTCCAGAAAGTTCCAGGGGAAATCCCCATGCATATCCCAAGGTCTACAATCACAGTCATAAAGAACCAAACTGTGGCCCGGAGCAAAATGTAGTCCTTTTCCTCAGGAAATATGGGAGAGGGAATCCAGAAAGTCCAAGGAGAAATCTCCATGTATCTCCCAAGCTCTATGATCCCGGTCATAAGAAACCAAATTTCCTGGTCAGGGAATCGAAGTGTGGCCCAGAGTAAAATGTTCCAGAGACAGAGTAACTGTCTCATGATGAAACAGTAGAGGCTTTGGAAAACCTCTTCATAAGTAGAAGAGAAGACCATAGTGCATAGGTAGGCAAAGTCTTCACTTATCTGGGAGTTGCGCAGGTCTGGTCCCACGTTGTGGAGCCATATGTTGTTTTCGCTGGGCTAGGTTGTTTTCGCTGGGCTGGCTTCACGGGCGGGTAACAGACGACCAGGGACTCATGGTTGAGCTGTAGGCAGTATCTCTTTATTCATGCAGGACGCAGCACAATCTAAGACGAGCTAAGCTAAACTCAAGGTACAGTACTCTAAAACTCACAATGCTGTCTTTATATATACTTCCCAAGTAGGGTGGAAACAGGATGTGACATAGAGAGGGTGGAGAGAAAAGTGACTGGTGAAAATCAGGGTGTGACAAAGAAGGGATCAGGGTGTGACAAGGAGGGGGGGTGGAGCAAAAACATATCATGAAACAGTGGGGATTGAACCAATGCCCTGGAGGGAGATGCTTGTTAACAGCGGTTATGTAAATAGAATGAAGTGGTTATGTAAATAGAATAGTGTTAAGCAGGGGGGATTTAAACCAAATGAAACAGAAGGAGTCTCATGCATACCAACAGTGTGTGTGTGTGTGTGTGTGTGTGTGTGTGTGTGTGTGTGTGTGTGTGTGTGTGTGTGTGTGTGTGTATTTAAGCTGGAACTTCAGAATCTAAGGCATGAGAGTCTCTGCATAACCATTATGCTATTTACTCTTGCCCAAATCTTTTAAAATTACTTATTTATTTAATGTTATTTTACTTTTTACCAGAGCACTGCTCAGCTCTGGCTTATGGTGGTACAAGAGATTGAACCTGGGACTTCAGAGCCTAAAGCATGAGAGTCTCTTTGCAGAACCATTTTGCAATCTACCCCTGCCCAGAATATTGTTATCTTTAAGTGAAAGGACAAATGCAATTATTTGGGTAAACAATAAAAGTAAAATGCAACCAATCAATATTTTATATTTTAGTTGAAAAATATGACTCTAAATTTAGTTTAAAAAAAGCAAAACAAAACTGAGAAGTAGATTAAGACAAATTAGGGCTCACTGCCCATTGCATAAAAAGTCAAACTCTTTACAACAAAAACAAAATTGTTTTATTGGTTCTCCAAATGAATTCATAGCAGAAACTAGAATATAGTAATTCAAATCCGTCTTTAATATCAGTCTAAGTTTTTTCATTTTTTGTTAGTTTATGTAGAACAGGAAGTGAGGGGTAGTTAGAAAATGTAGAACAGGATCTAGACTTTGGGACAATCAGACAGCCATATGATTGTTCAACAACTTGTTTGGCTTCGTATGTTAACTCTCTTTTCAGTCACCAGGTTCCAGATGCCATCAGGATGCCGGCCAGGCTTCCCTGGACTGAAGACCCCACCAATGCATCCTGGTGCTCCGCTTCCACAGAGACTCACCCTACTAGGGAAAGAGACAGGCAGACTGGGAGTATGGATAGACCAGTCAATGCCCATGTTCAGCGGGGAAGCAATTACAGAAGCCAGACCTTCCACCTTCTGCAACCCACAATGACCCTGGGTCCATGCTCCCAGAGGGATAGAGAATGGGAAAGCTATCAGGGGAGGGGGTGGGATATGGAGACTGGGTGGTGGGAATTGTGTGGAATTGTACCCCTCCTACCCTATGGTTTTATTAATTAATACTTTCTTAAATAAAGAAAAGAAAAGGAAAGGAAAGAAAAGAAAAGAAAGTCTTCAGAGAATCATGTTACCCAGACCATGGCTGCTCAAATTTCTCCTAGAGCAAAGCGGAGAAGCAGTATTAACTATATTGTTGCAAGAGGCCAAGGCTAGCAGAATTAAAGTCACAAGAGACTTTCCTTTTGTTTCCAGATTCAACTTTAGCAATTTAACTATTGGAGTTAAATTTATCTTTGTTTGTCAGTCTTTGGCCATCTCCACCCTCAACCCCACACTCACCACCAGATACCTAAATCAGAGAGCCTATACATTTGAGAAGCCATTTCACAGATACCACAGAAAAAAGGAGACATAAAATCTTTACCAGATTATCAGATGAAGGGATAGAGTGAATTATAACAGACAGCGTGGTTTAAAAACCTCTTCTGGTTTTTGTCTAATAGAAATCTAAAAATTCTTCCTCTCTTTTTAGACAGAAATATTCAAATCAAAAAAGAGAAAAACTGTGAGTGACACAGAGAGAGGTAGTGAAAGGAAAAGAAAGTTTAAAGTGCAAGACATTTTGTCACAGACTTCATAATTTATTCCAGTGCTTCCTGTCTTTTTTCCCTTTCAGTCCTCCATTTCACATTTTGAAGTTTTTTTGATCTGGAGAGTAATGAGGACGCTGGCATGAGAAAGGCCTGTAGGTATTTTAAGAATGTGCTATTCTACTTTATTATAATGATAACTTTTTCTAATAGCACAGTGGCCTTGACTGTATAATTTCTTTTGTCTTTCTTTGGATGGCCTGTTCAGACTAAGTCTGCTCATCTAACTTTATATGAATTTATGGCTGAGAAACTCCTGCAGACAGTGGTCTTGGAGGAGGAAGTGTTTGTTAATTTATTTGTTAAATATTTGCATTCAATTTTTAGCTAAGACAGTCTTCTAATTGTCAGAGAAGCTTAGTTTTTACACATAAAGAAATATGATTCCACAGGTGATCATATTCTTATTGCTTCAAAAAATTATGTTTATGGTTCTTCAATCTGAATTTGCCCTCTTCTTGACATGACTTGTCCATAAGGTGAAGATAACTCAAAGTATGGATATACATGGGCAATCCTTTATAAATATATATCAAAAATATCAAGTTCCACAGTTTTACTGAAGGGTCTATTCTAAGTATTAGGATAGTACATTACACAGATCATACACAACATGTTTTCATATGATATGTATAAAGTATATGCAAATGTGAATGTCTATGCTTTGAGAAAGTGAAAATGCTTCCTATAACTATAAGTAAAGAAAATAATAACAAAAATGATGTGCCCGCATTTTTATTTTTTAATTTTTTTAAATTTATTTTTATTTTACCAGAGCACTGCTCAACTCTGGGTTGTATTGGTGTAGGGGATTAAACCTGGGCCTTTGGAGTCTCAGGCATGAGAGTCTCTTTGCATAACAATTGGGATGCATTGGATCTACCTTCCCGTGGTGCATCCCGTGAGTACCCATTTATTGGGGAAACTAACAATCCTTCCTAGCCGACTGAATCCACATGGATCCCAGTCACTTTCAAAGCCAGCAACAAGCAGCTCCTGATAGCTTTCAAGCTGTTGGTCCTGCTCTTCGAGTCCTCCAACTTAATGTTGAGGGGCTGTCCTTCGCCAAACGCGTTATCTTCGCCCACCCTGTTCAACGCTTGACGTCTCATCATCCAATCTGGTGTCCTATGCCTACACTGAACTTATCTGTTCCAGACTCTTGGAAATAGAGTTGGCAGTCAGCTGAGGTAAAGAACAAACACCTCATCACAGACCCCTGCAAGCGTCAACCCGGCTTTGACCTAGCACGTTATGATTGGGCCCTCCTCAATCGCTATCGAACAGGCCATGGCCGGTGTGCCGCTATGTTCAATCGCTGGGGAGCCAGAGACGACCCAAACTGCCCCTGCGGCTACAGACAGACTATGACCCACATAGTCAACGACTGCCACCTCTCCAGATTCAAAGGAGGTCTCGAAAGTTTACATCAGGCTCAACCTGACGCTGTTGACTGGCTACTGAAGAAGGGCAAACGCTAGAAGAAGAAGAACCATTGTGCTATCTACCCCTCCCCGCACCCACATTTTTATACAAAAATGAATTAATGAAGAGTAAAGACTAACAAGGCACCAAAAATTAGCCAAGGTCAGTTGAAATATATTAAGACCTCTTGCATGAATACACATAGACACTCCTGTCGTATGCTTTACATTGGTTTGTTCTAGCCCTCCCGCACCAAGAGAATTGGATGAGTCCAGTTAATTTCGTGGGCCTGCTTGGCCCCGCCCAAAGGAACCCAGAGAGAGGGTTCCTGAGTCCGAGAGTGACAGAGTGCCAGAGTTCCTGAGTTCCAGAGTAAAAGAAAGAGTGCTTGCGCCGCCGCAAAGAGCCAGCAGAGTTCTGTTTGGTGATTAGTTTGTCTTAGTTTATGAATCGTTGTTCCTGAATAAAGAAATACAGCTTCCCTGCCCAGCTGTTGTCTCCGCGTCTCTGTTCACCACCGCGAAGCTAACCCACCCGGGAAGAGCCTCCGAAATTTTAACAACAAATGGCGCCCAACGTGGGGCTGACCTGCGCATCTCTCAGATAAGTAAAGACAATTTGGCTACCTATGCACGATGGCCTTCTCTTCTGCTTGTGAAGGGATCTCCAAAGGCCTCTGCTCTTTCTTCACGAGACTGTTTTTCTGTTTCTGGAACATTTATCTCTGGACCACTCTGTGGTTTCCACTCGCTCGGGTGAACTCAGAACAGCCAGCGGGAAGAGCCAGCGGGCGGGAGGCGAGGCGCGGAGCTGCTGTTTCCACCTGGTTAAACAGCCAGCCAGCCAGCTGCGCCCAGACAACCCCGCGCACTGCGCCCGCAGCCCCGCAGCCCCGCAGCCCCGCAGCCCCGCAGCCCGCAGGAGGCCTACACCAGCACACAAAAGCCCCAGGAGCCCAATGCCAACATGCTGGAGCCCTATGCCAACACACAAGAGCCCGAGGCCAACACGCAAGAGCCCGAGGCCAGCCCACAGGAGCCAGCTCTCCACCGCGTGGTGCAGGGCACTGGACGCGTGATCCCTCCATGCTGCTCGGCCACTGCGAACAGAGCAGCAGACATGGCAGGGCCATGGGGCAGGGCCGCGGTGGCCTATCATGGCCGCCACCCCTGGGCACCTAGGCCCACGCCTTCTACAAAGATGGCCTGCCTGCCCTCTTTCTATGAATTCTGGAACCATCCCGGGCCTCCCGGACCCCCGGGCTCCCTGCCGAAACTGGGCACACGAGATCTCCAGCCGCAGGTCCGGTCTGAAGACAGACAAGCTGGAGTACGCAGAGATTCGTGCAGAGATCGCAACCTGCAATTCCTAGGAGTGAAGCTGCGCGAGAAGCCACCTCCGGATGGTGAACCCCCCCCCCCAACAACTGAGACAGTATAGATTTAAATTTGTGTTTAAAATGACATGTCTTTGTAACAAAGGTTTCTCTCCTTGTGTATTAATGACCATGTTTATGTGTATGTTTAAAGTTTGGTAAACAGTAGCTTTAAGGCTAAATTCTTACTAGTCAAAGTTAAATGAAAAAGGTTTTCAATGTAATTCTCATAAAGATAAAATTAACTTACATTTAAAGTCTGAGGTAAAAATTAGTTAACAATCAATATATTTTAACTAAGTTGGTCTAAACAAAAGGTTAAATAGACTTGTTGATATGTAAAACACTACCTTCTCTATTAGAAATGGTAGATCGTACAATGGCTATGCTAATTATTCTCATGCCTGAGGTTTCCTCTCCGGCACACACCTAGGGTGTGTCTCCATCTTGAATGGGTGTAACAAAAAGTTAAAAGACGTTGTTGATATGTAAAAGTCTCAAATTCCTTCTCTATTAGAAACGTTGGATCGTGCAGTAGATATGCTAATAACAAGTTTTGTTTCATAGTAAGTAAGTTGCAGCCAGCTACCTGTGGGACTCTAGGCCGTTCCCCGCCCCCATGCAATTGCCCATCGAGGCAAGTAGCCCCCCAGAGACAAATGTTTTTTTTTTCAGATATGGCCTCCTCAGGCCTTCCCTTGGCAACATGCTGGTTTTTGTTATATATGTTTCTGTTCACCCCACACCCTTGATACTATAGTCATTTAGTTAAAAAGAAAAGGGGGAATTGTTGTATGCTTTACATTGGTTTGTTCTAGCCCTCCCCCACCAAGAGAATTGGATGAGTCCAGTTAATTTCGCGGGCCTGCTTGGCCCCGCCCAAAGGAACCCAGAGAGAGGGTTCCTGAGTCCGAGAGTGACAGAGTGCCAGAGTTCCTGAGTTCCAGAGTAAAAGAAAGAGTGCTTGCGCCGCCGTAAAGAGACAGCAGAGTTCTGTTTGGTGATTAGTTTGTCTTAGTTTATGAATCGTTGTTCCTGAATAAAGAAATACAGCTTCCCTGCCCAGCTGTTGTCTCCGCGTCTCTGTTACCCGCCGTGAAGCAAGCCAGGCCAGCAAGAGCCTCCGAAAATATTAACAACACACTCCCTTCTTTAATATCTCACACTATTCTTCTTTTGAGCAACTGTGTTATGTTTAAGTTAGGCTTTGTTACTTCATGATTGGCAGCAACCTTCTTATTTGGACTCAGGAATTCAGCCTCTTCTCAACAACTTTGTCTTGTGCAACATCATTGATTTTATATTTCTGATACAATTTTTCTCCTGCTGAACTTTTAGTAATTTATGCATCTGTTCAAGCATTCACCCAGCTGATGACTAAAAAGCAAACTAGTACTGGTGGTTGATGAAAATAATAAAAACTCAGGCAATTTCTTTCAAAGAATCTGCAAGTCAACAAATAAATGCTTCTGAGAGCATGTTCACATTGTCTTATTTATATTTAAGCAAGTTTTCCCTACCCAAATTTTCACCTAATAACTTGACCATCTGTTCTCTTCAGAAATTCTGTTTCAAATTCTGCTCCTTAATTATTTTTCCTTTAAACTCCCTTTCTTTGGATTTACTAAGACATTGACCTATAAGAGACAAGTTCAAGCATTACTTTTACTTTTGTCTCTTCCCCTTCACAATATTCTGAATCAATTAAAGTGAATAGCAATTCCAGTAAACAGTCCATGGTTATAAGGGATTATGGGGATGCATTGGATCGACCTTCCCGTGGTGCATCTCATGAGTACCCATTCATTGGGGAAACTGATGATCCTTCCTAGCCGACTGAATCCACATGAATCCCAGTCACTTTCAAAGCCAGCAATAAACAGCTTCTGACAGCTTTCAAGCTGTTGGTCCTGCTCTTCGAGTCCTCCAACTTAATGTTGAGGGGCTGTCCTTTGCCAAACGCGTTCTTATTGGTCAATTGGCGATACAGCATCAGGCAGATGTTATCTGCCTACAAGAAACACATATAGCAGTCGATGAAGCTGCTCGATTCACCATCAGTGGATTTGATTTAATATGCTATAATCTCCATCCCAAACACAGCTGAGCCATCTACACCAAATCGTGTCTTGCGTTTACCATACGGCCTCTTTGACCTTCTACGACTCCATTACTATTGGAACTATTCAGCTCGTCAACGTATATAAGCCTCCCAGTGCCTCATGGGATAATGAGGTCCTGCCCAGCCCGAATCACCCAGCCATTTACTTTGGAGACTTTAATAGTCATCACCAAGACTGGGGATATTCCTCCACTCGTGCTGATGGCTCTATCTTAGCCTACTGGGCTTCAGCGAATGACCTCTCCCTATTATACAATCCCAAACAGCCAGCCTCTTTTCACAGTGCTAGATGTAATAAAGACTCGTCACCCGACCTGTGCTGGATTAGCACAGTCAACGGCCAAGCCTTTCCCGCTACAAGACACGTTCTCAAGATCTTCCCGCACAGTCATCACCGCCCAGCTATCATCCACATTGGTTTCCAGCTCCCACTGATTCTGTGCTCGGAGAGAAACTAAGATGGAACTTTCAGAAAGCAAACTGGCATCTGTTCAGTGATCTTACCAACAAATCTATTCCTGCACTTCCAATTAACTCTATCCCCTCTGAAGATTCCTACAGGCGCTTCCGCCAAGCCATCTTCAAAGCAGCTTCCCAAGCCATTCCTCGTGGGAGACGTGCTAACTATACGCCTTGTCTTGATGCTGAATGCGAGCAACTACTAAAGCAGTATGATGAGTCAGGCGACCCAGATATGGCTGAACACCTCATTGCCTCCCTGGATGCAGCATGCCAAGCCCACTGGCAACAACTCACAGAACTTCTGAACTTCACCCACTCAAGTAGGAAGGCCTGGAAGCTTCTTCACAGACTGGGTGCTGGTAGCCAATCCCCTCCTGTCTCCCATCCTCCCGTATCTCCAAACTCAGTGGCCAGTCACCTAACTCATGTTGGACGTGCTAAGATCGACCCAGTCTGGAAAAGAGAAATTTCCCACGAGTGGTCATGCCACTTCCAGTTATCTTGTCCATCTCCAAAACTCTCTCCCTTTACACTGTCTGAACTGGAACATGCTTTGAAGAGGGTTAAACCAGGAACAGCTGCTGGCTATGATAACATCACCCCAGAATTCATTCTTAACCTGGGTCCCATGGCAAAGAAGTGGCTCACTTCATTCCTGTCCCACATCTTGGAATCTGAGTCTATGCCCAAAGTTTGGCGTCGTGCTAAGATTATAGTGGTTTTGAAACCAAAGAAAGACTCAACACTGGCCGCCAGCTATAGACCAATTTCTCTCCTCTCCATGTGTTACAAACTCCTTGAGAGGCTGCTTCTGTCATGTATTTCTCATCTTACAGAGAAATTCCTATTACCCGCCCAAGCTGGTTTCCCCCCAGGAAGATCTACCTGCGAACAAGCCCTGCCCTTCTCAACTTACATTGAAAATGGATTCCAGAAGAATTTAAAGACGGGTGCTGTCTTTGTTGATCTCACAGCAGCCTATGACACGGTCTGGCACCTTGGTCTCCTAGTCAAGATCTCAAGATGCCTGCCTCCATGGGTGGCCAACACTATATCGTTTCTTCTCCAAAACAGAAGATTCCAGGTGCATCTGGGTGACAAGTCTAGCAGATGGAGACTTGTCTCAAGTGGTCTCCCCCAGGGCTCTGTTCTGGCTCCTACGCTATTTAATATTTACATCAATGACCTCCCAGAAACTTCTTCAAGGAAGTTCATCTACTCCGATGACATCTGCTGTGCAACTCAGGCATCCAAGTTCGATATCCTCGAGGAAACACTCACGGAAGACATGTCTCTGATATCTGATTACTGTAAAAAATGGCGACTAATCCCTAGCACTGCAAAAATAGTATCATCTGTTTTCTATCTACACCATGCCTCGGCCTCCGTGAGCTTAATGTGCAGCTTGGCGATATGAGAATCTGGCATGAAGCCCAGTCAGTCTATCTTGGCGTTACTCTCGATTGCACTCTGTCATTTCACAAACATCTCATAAAAACTGCAGCAAAGGTGGGCGCGAGGAATAACATCATTGCAAGACTGGCCAGCTCCTCATGGGGTGTGAGCGCTTCCACACTATGATCATCATCTCTGGCATTATGCTATTCCACTGCAGAATACTGTGCCCCAGTATGGTTCCATAGCCCCCATGTCCACTTGGTCGATTCCAAATTATATTCCTCCATGGATAATTGAGGATAATTTCTGGAACCATCCATTCCACCCCGGTTCCATGGCTGCCAGTTCTTAGCAACATCGCCCCGCCAGATATTCGTCGGGATGCGGCATCATCTAAGTTCATTTCCCAAGTCTACGCTCGACCGGACCTGCCAATATACGTGGATATCTTTGCCCACCCTGTCCAACGCTTGACGTCTCGTCACCCAATCTGGTCCCCTATGCCTACACTGAACTTCTCTGTTCCAGACTCTTGGAAACAGAGTTGGCAGTCAGCTGAGGTAAAGAACAAACACCTCATCACAGACCCCTGCAAGCGTCAACCCGGCTTTGACCTAGCACGTTATGATTGGGCCCTCCTCAATCGCTATCGAACAGGCCATGGCCGGTGCGCCTATGTTCCATCACCGGGGAGCCAGAGACAACCCAAACTGCCCCTGCGGCTACAGACAGCCTATGACCCACATAGTCAACGACTGCCACATCTCCAGATTCAAAGGAGGTCTCGAAACTTTACATCAGGCTCAACCTGACGCTGTTGACTGGCTACTGAAGAAGGGCAAACGCTAGAAGAAGAAGGGATTATGGTGTCTACAACAGTGAACTAAGAGTCTTACATAGATTAATATTTTGATACTTGAAAAAACTAATTTTGTCATTCAACAAATGTTTGTTGAGCAGTTATGATAAACTATAAATGGTCTGAAGTGAAGATGTGGTTTTGATTGTAGCAAGCCAGACAGATAAGGCCATTAAGCTCACAGAACTATTTCAAACTGTGACACATCAACAAGCAATACCTGATAGTGATAAAAAACCTTTAAGGAAAAACAAAAAAAAGTGAGATGCAATAGAACTTGATGAATTTTATGTTGATATTCAAAGTAACTAATGTATGTGTATAAACATTTTTACATAAAATAATTTGTCTTTAATTATACCATTGGCTCCTTCTTGATTCAAATCTCTTAAAATGGGGATTTGCATTACAACATTTGCTTCCTGAACATGGCAGACTAACTTCATGTCAGATTATCCTAAATAAAATAGACATAACTTTGGTAGATAATTTTAAATTTAAAACTGTAATACCAAGGTAGAATACTGGAAGACATGTAGATGCTAAAGATTGGATTAAAAATAAACTATCACATTTATCACACTTAAAAATATCAGTATTTTTCCATTTTGATTCACATTTCCTTGCTTGGACATATATATTCTAAACAGTCCTTGTGTTGATACAGTAATCAAGATTGAGAAAACATTCAATAATAGAGAAAAAAATGCATTTAACTAATTTGTCTTATTTTATTCATTTGTTTTATTTTGAAACATGGTAAAAAATGAGTTATTATTCTTGCATCTTATTTTAACATTTATGTATTTGCTTTTAAAATTTTGTTTATGGGGCCTGGCAGTGGCATACCTAGTTAAGGGCAGATAGTACTATGTGCAAGGACTCACACAAGGCCCTGGGTTCTAGTCCTTACTGTACACAGTGCATAGGCTTCATATGTGGTAAAGCAGGTCTGCAGGTGGCTATCTTTCTGTCTGTTCCCCTCTTATTTCCCTCTCCTCCTTCGTTTTCTTTCTATCCTATGGAATAAAATAGGAAGGAAAAAAACAAAAAGGAAAAAAAAAAAGATTAACTGGAGAGGTTGATTTGTTGTGCTGACAGTGAACCCTAACAAAAACCCTGGTGGCAATAAAAAATAAATTAAAAAAAAAGATTTATGTATTACTTTACTGATGAAAGAAAAAGAGAACCAGAGAATGATCCTGGTGCATATAATGCCTGAACTCGGAACCACATGTTTGAGTGTCTTGAGGGCCCAATGTTTTATCTGCTGCACCATCTCCCATGATGAAAAATTCTACTAGGATTTCATTTATTTACTTCCAATACTTTGCTCATCTCTCATTTATGTTGGTGCTAGAGATTGAATATGGGATCTCAGAGCTTCAGGCATGAGCCATTTGTATAACTATTAGATACCCTCTAGGCCACATGAGCATTCCATAGAACATACCATCATGCTTTTACTTCTCTGTTACATTATAAGTATATGTCATTATGGTATATACTTACTTAATAGTTATTTAATATTAAAATTGCTAGAATAAATGTCTTCCTGTCTATCAGGTCAAACAAGAACTTTGAGTTATCTTTAGTGATTATATGAAGACTCCAAAGCATATCATTCATTTTGCTATAGTACTTCCTATCTCCTTGACTTTGATAGTGAAAGTCGAAGATAAAATAGTTTTATGAAAACAAAGGAAAGGAAAAGAAAATTCACATACACACACAATGCTTATATGTCACAGGTAGATGTAGGACAAGCAATTAAAATTACACTTAAGACTTTTTTTTCCAGATGAAATAAAAGCCCAAAACATTTTAGTTGTATTTATGTTATCTTTACTACAAAATCTTGCCCCCTTTCTAAATTTATCTCTAAGAAAATTCCATCTTGGGTTTAAAAAATAATTCAATTATTTATTTTTTGATAAATCATTATTTAGGAGAGAGAGAGAGAGAGAGAGAGAGAGAGAGAGAGAGAGAGAGACAAGAGTAGGAAAGAGAGAGAGAAAGAGAGATAGATGCAGAGAGAAAGACCAAAGCACTGTGTAGTTTTCACTTTCGGAAGTGCTAGGAATTGAACCTGAGATACTGTTACCTCAGGCATGAAAGTCTTTTGCATAACCATTATGTTATGTTCCCAGCACCCAACTATTTCATTAGGTACATTTGAAAACATATTCTATAACTTCATCTTGTTAGTTGTTTAAAGTGGAAGGCGTAAGGGTACACAGATAATTCATCTATTCATCTTCAAGTAATATTCTGCTATATGAGATCCTTCAATGACTACATTCCATCACTTACCTCATAAAATTACAGTGTCCAGTAAATAGGCCTTTATCTTATATTCCTACATATATTTCTATGTTGTATTTCTTCACTATATTAGTCTTTAAAGACTTTCCAGCCAAAGTAATTTCTGTTTCTCTGTGTACATTGTAATAAACATTTCTACATCTGTTGTTTTCCCTGTGAGGTTTCTCCTGCAAAAGAAAGCTTTTCCTTCCTTGCTTAATAGTTCTCAATATTATAGCCTACATTTATCAAGGGCTTATAATGAGTCACAATGTTCCAAGCTCTTTACATTGATTAATGCATTTGTCCTAAAAAACAATATTATAAAGTAAGGATATTGTTAGTTCAACTTTAGAACTAAAAAAAAAAAATTAGCAGAAACATATTAAATAAATTATCAAACTTAAGGTGTTTCAATATTATAGAATTCATACTCTTAGTAACTCTATCTTACGTGAATTTTGTTTCATTCTTACTTCCATATTATACTAAATTTTAATTTAGTCTGTTCAACATTCTATTGTTTTCCATAGTGTTTGAATACATACCATGTAACATATTTACTGGATTTATGTAATTTACCAACCTTTCACTTTATCACTGGAATTCTTCTGTTCCTGGTAAACTTGTTTTGTTTGTTTTAATTTAATTAATTTATTATTATTTTTTTTTTAAATTAGTATCTTAACACTAGTTTTCAAAATTATAAGCTGCATACAAGGGTATAGTTCTTACTTTTTTTTTTTTTTAACTTCAGTTGCTGGGGCTTGATTTCAGAACCATAGATCCATCACTTCAGGTGGCCTTCCCCCCTCCCCCTTTCATTTTATAGGACAGGAAGAAGTTGAAAGGGGAAGGGAAAATAGAAAGGGAGAGAAAGATCGATACCTGCAGGCCCGCTGCAGGTGGGGAGCTGGGGCTTGAACCAGGGTGCTTGTATGTATTCTTGATCGTGGTACTATGTGCACTTAGCCAGATGCACCACCAGCTAGAAATCAAGAGGGAAAGGGGAAATAGAGAGGGAGTAAGAGAGACAGACACCTGCAGCCCTCCTTCAGCACTCACAGTGCTTTATGGGGACCGAGGGCTTGAACCCAGGTTCTTTCGCACTGTAACACCTGTGCTCAATCAAGTGTGTCACCAGCTGGCGCCTATACTTATGTTTTGAGCATTCTACAGGTATGGACAATTTTCTGCTATGATTTCTTTGAATATGTTCTCCTCTCTCCTTCTCTTCTTCAGGTACCCCAATAACTCTCACATTTCACTTTATGATGGAGTCTGCTATTTCACTGAGAGTTGCTTCATTTTTCATGAACCTTTCCTTTCTAACAGCCTATCACTCAAATAATGTGATGGTTTTGTCTTCTAGCCCTGATATTCTCTCCTTCAGCTAAATTAGTTGATTTACAACAGCTCTAGGTAAGACCTAAATCCATGAAAAGTGTCCTTAAATTCCTGTAACTCCTCCATTCAGAGTTTGCTTTGTGGAACGGTAGCTGTTTGGTGAAATTATTTTTAAGATCCTGAATTTGTGTTTGTAAATGATAGTTGGAGTCTTGAGTTGTCTTCATAAAAAGTTTTCTGAATTCTGTTTTTCGTTTTTAAATAATTTATAAAACGGAAATATTGACAAGACTATAGGATAAGAAAGGTCCATTTCCACATAATGCCCACACCCAGAGCTCCTCCTATCTCAGACATTTATTCCAAGTCTTTACTACTTTTAACATTTCCTTGTTTATTTTTCCATTTTTTGCTTAAGTGTGATATCTGCTGATAAGCCAGTAGGTGGTGCTGTCTATATTTATATATTTGGGGGCGGGGGAGCATCTTGTGTATTCTCTTGTGTAGGTTTAGACAGAATGAATTCTTATTGCCTTGTTTCAGACTTACTCTGATCTCTAGCAACCCACAGCCATGGTCTGAGTGGGTTGTATGCTTTTGCTTCAAACTAATGACCTGTTATTTTCCATCTGCTCTGCCAAACTTTTGAGTTCTGCCTTGTGACTCCTAACCACTGCCAGATTCCAGTTCAAATTGTCTTTGTAAATCATTTTCTTGTTCCCCCTTACCATGCAGTGTGGCAACCTGTGGCTCCAAATCTTGCTGTTGAAATGTTGTCATATTCTAGTGTTTTTTATTTTGTTTGTTTTGTTTTGTTTCATCTGGTTGTTACTGAGCATGATCTTTCAGTAACTTTCTGATCTTTTTTTTTTTTTTCCAGGTATGAAGAGAGTATCAGGGAAAGGTAGAGAAAGACACCACAGAAATAATGCTTTTTTAAATGTACATTTTAGAGACACAGACTTCTTAAGAAATGAATAAGTGGATGTGAAAGAATGAATAGATAATGGCAAAAACTAACAGTGACAGACATCATTAATAGGTAAATCTAGGAGACTGATATTTTTAGGACTTGAAAAGAACAGCCCTTGTAACTTGGAGTGCATAATTCCTGGGACCACTGCATTTATGAGACCTAGCATTTAATTCAGAGCTAATACATACTTTGTTAGCTATGCTGATCACTGTTAATTTGATATGTTTAAACAAGAATTTCTGAATGTTATAACCTAAGTTACTTCATCAAGTAGTAGAATGAAAGAGTAGGTTTGTATTAGAGATGATGACTTTTAGACATTGCACACAAGGTTCCCATGGGACATGTAGTTACATGTGCATTGAAATCAAATGAAGTTAGAGATTGTGATTTTAAGTGAGAAACTTATATATGTAAAAATCAGTACCATATGGATATAGGAGAAGCATTGGAGAAAATGGTTTAGTTAGGATATAGAAACAAGTAAAAAGAAGAATAAAAATAAAGCATAAGAATATAAAATGAGTCTACTACATGTATCTTCTCAAATAAGTAAAGACAGTCCAGAGAACTTTCATCAAGTGATACCAGGAAGATTAATAGTGTATAATATATGTGTGTGTGTGTGTGTGTGTGTGTGTATGTATACATATATTTAGGAAATCACTAAACTATATTACTAGTTGAGAGTCTAGCAATCACAAATATGCCAGATGGTGCATAGGCATTAATTTCTTTAATAGTTAAAACAAAAAAAAATTAAGATCCTGTTAATTTAATCTTTAAGTAGTGTGGTAATGCACAGAAAGGAAGTAGAGTTTACTGAGAAGAAGGGAGAGGTTAAGCAGAAGGAAAGTTATCACAGTATGTAAATACACCTAGATTCGTACAGAAAATGATCCACTGGCTTTGGCAATTACAAAGTGGAGTCATCCTATGTCCAGGGGAGAAGCAATTCTGAAGTCAGACCTCCCATCTTCTGCATCCTATAGAAATCTTTGGTTCGTACTCCCAGAGAATAAGGATGTTTCCAGTGAAGGAGATGGGATATGACACTCTGGAAATAGGAGTTATATGAATTCCTACTTATCCCACAATTCTGTCGATCATTATTAAATAACTATTACTAAAAAAAGAAAAAAAAAGATGACAGATGACCTAGTGGGGGTTGTATTGTTATATAGAACACTGAGAAATGTTATGCATGTACAAACTATTGTATTTACTGTGGAATGCAAAACATTAATTCCCCAATAAAGAAATTTATAAAAGAAGAAGTTGAAAAATATAAAGTGGAGTAACCCTACAGCAGAATAGTTACAACAGTGGGGTATATATAGAAATCATGTTGTAGTATAATGAGAAGTATGTAGTTAGTCAAAAATCAGTAAAGAGAGTTCAAATATGTAGTCTCAAGTTCAAGAGTTAATTCTTTTTCCCTAAGTAAGATGAAACCTTTCAGCCATTACCAAAAACAAACAATGTTTCTTCTCTTAATTATCTGAGGATGTGAATGTCATCACATATGAGTTATTTTCCACAAAGGAACTTTTACTTTTGTCTCTTCTTGGTCTTTTTGTTTTCCCAGACAATTTGATTACAATGTCAAGAAGTTAGCATTTAACATACTGCACTTTAGTTTCTAAAGTGTTTCAAAGTTTGTGTTTGATTAACCCCCACACAACTATCTTTCATTAGATTTAACATGGATTAAGCACTATGCCAAATCTTTAAAAGAAACCTCAGAATAACTGTAATTTAACTTTATCCGGATGTTATAGATAAGTAACCTGAAAAGTAAAAGATATCAAAGGTCACAAAACTAGAAAATAGGGGGGCGGGCGGTAGCAGCGTGTTAAGCCCACGTGGCGCAAAGCACAGGGACCAGCATAATGATCCAGGTTTGAGTCCCTGGCTCCCCACCACTGCAGGGGAGTCGCTTCACAGGCGGTGAAGCAGATCTGCAGGTGTCTCTCTCTCTCTCTCTCTCCCCGTCTCTGTCTTCTCTTCCTCTCTCCATTTCTCTTTGTCTTATCCAACATCAACAACAAAAACAATAATAACTATAACACCAATAAAACAACAAGGGTAACAAAAGGGAAATAAATAATAAATTAAAAATTAAAAATTATAATAAAAATATAGAGGTAAGTTGCTACCACAACCTATCTCTGTTTTATGATAATCAGAGACATTTAGTAATTAAACTGATTTTTGTGTTTCCACTACTTACTGAAAATTTCAATAATTTGGAATTTGGAAAAGCATACTTTTGTTGGCCTCTAATGTGACTAATTATCTGCAAATCTTATATAAGTGATATAACCTCAAAGGCTTGCACTTAACATCCATTTATTGGTTGGAGGTAGTAAAGGCATATTCTAATAGAATATCCAAAGTTCCCATGATATTAATGTACTCTCTACATAGTTAAAGTCTTATGTACATAACTGTCAGATACTTCAGAATTTTAAGAACAGAGTTGAAAGAACATAGGATTGATAGCCTCCAGCGTTTATAAAATTAGTGAACTAATTATGAGTCATAAAAATAAATCTTAGTGAATGAATAATAATGACACATGCATTGATTAATGATCATTGTGCATAAGTGGTTTACTATCTCTTACTTTTTATTATCTTTTAACTACTTGGATGTTTTAGCCTGTAATATATTTAAAATAACTTTTAAATTATTATTATTTTTAATTCCCTTTTTGTTGCCTTTGTTATTTTATCTTTGTTGTTGTTGTTGTTGGATGGGACAGAGAGAAATGGAGAGGGGAGGGGAAATAGAGAAAGGGAAAGAAAGATAGATAACTGCAGACCTGCTTCACCACCTGTGAAAGTTAATCCAATTACCAAATAATGTGATGATAACATTAACTATCCATTGTCTTTTTGAATCCTAAGACAGCAGGAACCTCACATTTCCACTAGATAGCCTATATTTCCCCTAGTCCTGGAACCTTAGTATAGGGCCCACTTTCCCGCATGCCTCTCCCAATCCATATCAAATAATATTGCATCTGTCGATCACAACCTAATCAACGCAACCATTGCCACCTCAAAATGCTTCAGCTCAGACTGTGTCCAGAGAGTTGAGGTGTGGAATGACAACCCTTCAGCTTCATCACTCGGGTGAGACCTTTCCTTTCATAGTATTCTCTAATTCCATCCCAGGTGGTTCACTTTCTAACAAAGTCCCCAAACCTAGATATAGACCAGGTTCTGTGATAGAGAGCATATGTTCACATGTATCCATAAACTACTGCAAAATATATATCTGAAAGCAGAACTACACTAGAGTTTGCAGTGAGTACCCCCCCCCCCCAACACTTCCTCTCCACTATTCCAACCTTTGGGTCCATGATTGCTCAACAATTTGTTTGGCTTTGTATGTTAACTCTCTTTTCAGTCACCAGGTTCCAGATGCCATCAGGATGCCGGCCAGGATTTCCTGGACTGAAGACCACACCAATGTGCCCTGGAGCTGAGCTTCCCCAGAGACCCACCCTACTAGGGAAAGAGAGAGGCAGACTGGGAGTATGAATCGACCAGTCAACATCCATGTTCAGAGGGGAAGCAATTACAGAAGCCAGACCTTCCACCTTCTGCAACCCACAATGACCCTGGGTTCATGCTCCCAGAGGGATAGAGAATGGGAAAGCTATCAGGGGAGGGGGTGGGATATGGAGATTGGGTGGTGGCAATTGTGTGGAGTTGTACCCCTTCTACCCTATGGTTTTGTTAATTTATCCTTTCTTAAATAAAAAATAAATTAAAAAAAAATAAAAAATAAAATAAAAAAACTGCTGCGCTATTGCCCGACCCCCCAAAAAAAATTCTAATGGCAAAATCCTAGTTATCGCTATACTGTTTTGTGATGACTGGCATTGCAGAAATCATCTATTTTATATCCTTCTAAAACATCCGGTGTACATTTTCCTTCTAGAATTCAACACTTTGATGAGACAGTTTTAATATTGCTTACACACTTGACCAAATGATTACTCATTGATATTTTAGATGGAGAAACAGAGTGAGAGTTCACAAGTGATTAAGAAAACCCAGTACTGAAATTTCCTTCAAAGCAATAGGGACCCAGCATGAACCTGAATGGCACCTGTAGCAAAGCAGCACGCTATCAAAATGAGCTATTTTGCCAATCTTCAAATGATAGTGATTATGAAAAAATTTTCTTTATTCCTAAGAAATACTTAAGTCCCTCCAACGTGCTACATTTTTGCCCAAGTCTCCTGTATATTTTCTAGTTGAAGAGCAGTGTTGATTTTGTGTTTTCATTAGTGGTTCAGTTTCTTAAGAATCACCTATTTCCTGTATATTAGAGAGAAAATGCCAAACCTCTCTAATGTTAACATAGTCCTTTAGCTAACTGAGACCTATATTTATAGTTTGATATACTGTTATAGGGAGACTAAGATACTCATTCTCAATTTCTGAATGTACACACTATTTCTAAAGAGATCACCTACTTGGTAAAAATTCAGACTGATGTGTGCATTATATAGATGAAAATATTAAGAGAAGGACCATACTGATATTATGGAAGTAGAGGAAAGTTCCTGAGAAGGAGAAAAGACAAGTAATTATCAGCTTTTTCTAAATAGCAAAAGAAGAGCTTGTGGATAAACTAATTCTTTGAGGTAAATGTTTAAGGGCAGAGAGAACAGCAATGCAATTATGGAGGGCATTGTCTGACTTTTACAAACAAGAGGCAAGAGGCCCCTGAGCTGCGTTGCAATGAATGGAAAGACCCTGGCCAAATGGCTTTTTTACTTGGCTTTCTATGTACTTCATGACAATTGACTCTGTGTGCTTTGTAATTGGAACTGATAGCTCTGTAATTACTTTGTCTCAACAAACACTAAAATTGTGAATAGATTTTGTTTTCTCCTTTGTATTTTTCTAGCTAGTTCTTCCTTTGGGGCCCCATGGCTGTAGGGCTTTGTTGAGAATGTGTTTGTGAGGCACTGATGAGTCCAGTGGTTGTTTATCTTTTTTATTTTTGTTTTCCTCAGCTTTTTTGCATAGGCATTGTAGCTAATCTTCTGTTTTCCAGGTGGACACTAATATCTTCACTGGATTTACCTTTGTTACCTAGCTGTTGGAGATTAATGTTGCAGGGAAGTTGAGGTCAACTCTGGGGAAAAGGGGGCTCAACCAAAAGGCAGAGAAAATCTTTAGAGACAAGACTAGAGCCTGACTCTAGGCTGTCTGAAACTTGTTAGATCAGTATGATTTATGTAACTGTTCAGGCTACAGTGGATATATTTCCCCGCCTCTCTGTAAACTAAGCTATAATGATGCTTGCTTTCTTAACCTATCTTTTCTATCCCCACTCAGATGCTTCTCTCAGATCATAATTCTGTCTGTAGCTAGAAGACTTGCTGCATTCTTAAAAAGAATAAACTTTACCCAAGGCTTCAGGGCATGAATTTTATGTAGGACTCTAAAATTAAAAAAAAAAGCAAATGTTAAAACTGATATCTAATGAAAGTCATTTTCTAGAGGATATTATTATTAGCGCTTTGATGATCTTTCAAAGTTAACGTTGTGACCCAAATCAAGTCTAAATGTCTTCAGTTCCATTTGACAAACTCTACAAAAAGGTCCCATTTAGTATGATTGATGTTATAATACAACAAATACTAATACTCTGAATGAAGTAGAATTTTCTGAAAATTCAGAGTAGCTTAATTACTGTAATTTACACCTTCTATATCTTTCTCTAATATATTGTATTGAATTAATTGACTTGTAGACAAACTGAAGTGTATATATGAATTACTTTCAACATTTTGTTACAAGCAGTTTTAATTTTGCCAACTTAGTCCAAGATTGTAAAAATAAAAATCACCTGGTATGCTAATTAAACACATACCAGATTCAGTATAAATGCAATGGGACCTGAGTACTTATATTTAGAAAAGTAATTATATATACCATTAGATGTATTTTTTATTTAAAAAAAACTAGATTTGGGCCAGCAAAATAGTTTGCTTACTTTCCCATGCATGCCAACCAGGATGGCGTGACCCCACCTCACTGTAGGAAGAGTTAGTACTGTCCTGTATTTCCCTTTCCCTTTGTTATATTTCAGTATTTTTGACCCGTTTTTTTTATATATAAAAAGGAAATATTGACAAAACCATAGGTTAAGAGGCAATTCCGCACAATTTCCACCACCAGATCTCTGTATCTCATCCCCTCCCCTGATAGCTTTCCTATTCTTTATCCCTCTGGGAGTATGGACCTAAGGTCATTGTGGGATGCAGAAGGTAGAAGGTCTGGCTTCTCTAATTGCTTCCTCGCTGAACATGGGCGTTGACTGGTGGATCCATACTCCCAGCCTGCCTTTCTCTTTCCCTAGTAGGACAGGGCTCTGGGGAAGTGGAGCTGCAGGACACATTGTCTGTCCAGGGAAGTCTGGTCAGTATCATGGTAGTATCTGGAACCTGGTGGTTGAAAAGAGAGTTAACATACAAAGCCAAACAAATTGCTGAACAATCAGGGACCTGAAGGCTGGAATAGTGCAGATGAAGAGTTGCGGGGGGTCCTTCATTTTTTAGATAACTTGTAGGCACACTTTAGTTATATTCTAAAGGGCCTGTAGCTATACTAGTTTTTTTTTTTTTTCCCTGAGCCTGAAATCTGATATTCAGGTGGATCCAACTTATTGTCTGGGGAGATGATGTCATGGCTGGAGAAGGAACAGAAAGCTGGATTAGGGAAGAATGTATCTCCCTAATATGGGTTAATATTAAGGGTAATATTGTTGACTGTAGACCCCATTGATTTGATTTGGTCTGGGGCCCATATTCAGCTTAGGAGCCTATGTGACCTCTGCATTCCTACAGATCTGAGCTCACATTCTGTGATCATAAATAGGAACATGCCAAGCTGCCCCAATATTCCTCAAGTGTAGCATAAAGTATGTTGTCCATCTTCCGAAAGGAGGATGGAACATTCTCTATGGTTGTTGATCCAATTGAAGGCAAGGTCCTATGGGGGAACCCCACAAAGGGGTCTTTTTTGTTGTTCCTTATAGAGATGACTGGTAACAATGGAGAGAGGGATTTATTTGAGGTCTAGGCCCATCATGTCTCTTTGGGAATCTCAGGACTCCCCAGCTAGGGCCCCAGCTGATGGGGTGGCCTGATAGTGACAAGAGTCATCATTAAAGTATGCCAGTCTCTTGCCCTTATTCAGCTTTTGCAGTTCTCTCTTTGCTAAGGTTAGCTTTGGAGCGAATGAGAGAACTGTAATAGGAGTTAGGTGAGGAGGGTATCTAAGTATAATTAGATAATATTTCATTAGGAACTTTATAGTGACTCACTGCAGATTATTGTGTACTTTTCCTTTTAGGTATATGTTGTGCCCTAGTTTAAGAATGCATATGAATGTATGCTCTATCTCACAGGACCTGGTGTATATCTAGGATTTGGGACTTCGTTAGGAAGTGAACCGCCTAGAATGGAATCAGAGAATACTATGAAAGGAAAAGTCTCACCTGAGTAATGAAGCTGAGGGGTTGCCATTGAAGTCTCTGGACACAGTCTGAAGTGAAGCATGCTGAGATGGTACTCATTGCGTTGATGAGGTTGAGATTGGCAGATGCAATATTATTTGGTATGAATTGAGAGAAGCATGCAGGAAAGTGAACCCCATCCTAGAGGTTCCGGGACTGAGGGAAATATAGGCTCTATAGAGGAAATGTGAGGCTCTTGCAGTTTTAGGGTTCAAGAAGACAATAGATAGTTATTGTTATAATCACATTATTTGGTAATTGGGTTAATGTTAAAATTCCTTTATTAGGATTTGCTGTACAATACCCAATATCACCATACTTTGTGTCCTTTGACATTATTTGTATATAGCTGTGCCACCGGTTGCTTCTGTTATTCCTGGTCTAAGCTTTTGAGAGAGTCAACATATCTAAGACTCAGCCTATGTATTAAAAAGACTTAGTCTGTGCTTTAAAAAGTTTGAGGCATACAATCAATTTTTCACCTGTCATATTGATTTATATGACTCATCTTTATCTTTCTGACTTAGCTTACTTAACACAATTCTTTCTAGTTCCATCCAAGATGGGTCAGATAAGGTGGGTTCATTGTTCTTAATAGCTGCATAGTATTTCATCATGTATATATACCACAGCTTTCTGAGCCACTCATCTGTTGTTGGGCACCTGGATTGCTTCCAGATTGTAGCTATTATGAATTGTGCTGCTATGAACATAGGTATACACACGTCTTTTTGGTTGGGTGTTATGGAGTCCTTGGGATATATCCCCAGGAGAGGAATTCCTGGGTCATATGGAAGATCCATTTCTAGCCTTGTGAGAGTTATTCAGACTGCTGTCCACAGCGATTGGACCATTTTACATTCCCACTAGCAATGCATAAGGGTTCCTTTCTATCATTTGTTGCTGCTTTCCTTTTTGATGTATGACATTCTCACAGGGGTGAGGTGGTATCTCAATGTTTTTATATGCATTTTTCTGACAATCAGCTACCTGGAGCAATTTTGTGTTTGTTAGCCTTTTGGATCTCTTCTGTAGTGAATGTTCTGTTCATATCCTCTGCCCATTTTTGATGGGTTCATTTCCTTTTTTTTTTTTCTTTTTTTGTTAAGTTTGCTAGGTTCTTTGTATATTTTGGTGATTGGTCTCTTGTCTGATGTATGGCATGTGAAAATCTTTTCCCATTCTGTGAGGGGTCTCTTTGTTTGTGTGATACTTTCTTTGGCTATGCAGAAGCTTTTCAATTTGATGTTGTACCATTTGTTTGTTTCTGCTTTAGTCTACCTTGCAATTGGGTTTGTATCATCAAAGATGTCCTTGAGGTTTAGGTGTGAAAGTGTTCCACCAATGTTTTCCTTTAAGTATTTGATAGTTTCTGGCCTAATATCCAGGTCCTTGATCCATTTGGAGTTTATTTTTGTTTCCGGTGAGATAAGGTGGTTCAATTTCATTCTTCTGCATGTTTCAACCACCCAGTTTTCCCAGCACCATTTATTGAAGAGAGCCTCCTTCCTCCATTTAATACTTTGGGCCCCCTTATCAAAGATTAGTTGCCCATAGCTGTGGGG
Organism: Erinaceus europaeus; assembly: GCF_950295315.1. Classification (NCBI taxonomy): domain Eukaryota; kingdom Metazoa; phylum Chordata; class Mammalia; order Eulipotyphla; family Erinaceidae; genus Erinaceus; species Erinaceus europaeus. The sequence continues at coordinate 161,575,909 of NC_080164.1, forward strand.
GTTCAGTTCTGGGCTTTCATTCTATTTCACTTGTCTGTGTACCTATTTATATTCCAGTACTAGGCTGTTTTGATTATGATGGCCTTATAATGTAGTTTGAGGTTTGGGAGTGTGATGCCTCCATTTCTGTTTCTTTTCCTCAAGATGGTTTTGGCAATTCTAGCTTTTTTCTGGTTCCAGATAACTGACTGCAGCTTATGTTATATTCTCTTAAAAAAATCTTGGTGGAACTTTGATGGGTACAGTGTTAAATTTGTATATGGCTCTGGAAAGAATATTAATTTTAATGATATTAATTTTTCCTATCCATGTGCACGGGATGTCTTTCCATTTCGTGGTATTATTTTCTATTTCCTTGAATAGTGACTCATAGTTTTCAATATACAAGTCTTTTACTTCTTTTTTTTTGTGATTGTGCATTATTATTATTATTTTATTTAAGAAAGGATTAATTAACAAAACTATAGGGTAGGAGGGGTACAACTCCACACAATTCCCACCACCCAATCTCCATAACCCACCCCCTCCTCTGATAGCTTTCCCAATCTCTATCCCTCTGGGAGCATGGACCCAGGGTCATTGAGGGTTGCAGAAGGTAGAAGGTCTGGCTTCTGTAATTGCTTCCCCGCTGAACATGGGCGTTGACTGGTCGGTCCATACACCCAGTGTGCCTCTCTCTTTCCCTAGTAGGGTGTGTCTCTGGGGAAGCTGAGCTCCAGGACACATTGGTGGGGTCTTCAATCCAGGGAAGCCTGGCCAGCATCCTGGTGGCATCTGGAACCTGGTGATTGAAAAGAGAGTTAACATACGAAGCCAAACAAATTGTTGAGCAATCATGGACCCAAAGCTTGGAATAGTGGAGAGGAAGTATTAGGGAGGTACTCACTGCAAACTCTAGTGTACTTCTGCTTTCAGGTATATATTTTGCAGTGGTTTATGGATACGTGTGAACATAGGCTCTCTCTCACAGAAACTGGTGTATATCTAGGTTATGGGACTTTGTTAGAAAGTGAACCACCTGGGATGGAACTAGAGTATACTATGAAAGGAAAGGTCTCACCCGAGTAATGAAGCTGAAGGGTTGTCATTCCACACGTGAAGTCTCTGGACACAGTCTGAAGTGAAGCATGTTGAGGTGGCAATCGTTGTGTTGATTAGGTTGTGATCGGCAGATGCAATATTATTTGATATGGATTGGGAGAGGCATACGGGAAAGTGGACCCTATCCAAGGGTTCCAGGACTGGGGGAAGTAGGGGCTCTATAGTGGAGATGCGAGGTTCCTGCTGTCTTAGGGTTCAAAAAGACAATCGATAGTTAATGTTATCATCACATTATTTGGTAATTGGGTTAACTTTGAAAAGTCCTTTTGATATGGTTTGCTGTACAGTACCCAGTATCTTGTATATAGCTGTGCTATTGGATGCTTCTGATCTACTTGGTCTAGGCTTTTGAGAGAATCCGCATATCAAATACACAGCCTATATATTAAAAAGATTCAGTTCGTGTTTTGAAAAACTTTGAGACGTACAACTGATTTTCCCCCTCTCATATTAATTAACTACTGATTTATATGTCTACATTTTACTTGGAGAGTACATAAGCATCATTCCCACCACCAAAAGACTGTGACCCATCCCTCCCACCCACTCCTACTCCCCACTTTCCCAGGAAGCTGCGTGTCTACCGGTCACCACAGGGCTTTTACTTTGGTGCCCTACTTACAATTTGGTCAGGTCCTGCTTTTAGTTTCCCTTTCAGATCTTCTTACTCAACTTCTGTTGATGAGTGGGATCATCCCATACTCATCTTTATCTTTCTGACTTAGCTCACTTAACATAATTCTTTCTAGCTCTGTCCAAGATGGGTCAGAGAAGGTGGGTTCATTGTTCTTGATAGCTGCATAGTATTCCATTGTGTATATATACCACAGCTTTCTCAGCCACTAATCTGTTGTTGGGCACCTGGGTTGCTTCCAGGTTTTAGCTATTATGAATTGTGCTGCTATGAACATAGGAGTACACACCTCTTTTTGGTTGGGTGTTATGGAGTCCTTGGGGTATAACCCCAGGAGAAGAATTACTGGATCATATGGAAGGTCCATGTCTAGCCTTCTGAGAGTTTTCCAGACTGCTCTCCACAGAGGCTGGACCAATTTACATTTACATTCCACCAGCAGTGCAGAAGGGTTCCTCTGTCCCCACAGCCTCTCCAGCATTTGTTGCTGCTGTTCTTTTTGATGTATGCCATTCTTACAGGAGTGAGGTGGTATCTTAGTGTTGTCTTAATTTGCATTTCTCTCGAAATCAGTGATCTAGAGCGGTTTTTCATATGTTTGTTAGCCTTTTGGATCTCCTCTGTAGTGAATGTTTTGTTCATATCCTCTGCCCATTTTTGGATGGGGTCATTTGCTTTTTTGGTGCTAAGTTTGCTGAGCTCTTTATATATTTTGGTGATTAGTTCCTTGTCTGATGCATGGCATGTGAAGAGCTTCTCCCATTCTATGAGGGGTTTCTCTGTTTTTTTAATAGTTTCTTTGGATGTGCAGAAGCTTTTCAATTTGATTTAGTCCCATTGGTTTGTTTCTGCTTTAGTCTTCCTTGCAATTGGGTTTGATTCATCAAAGATGTCCTTGAGGTGTATGTGGGAAAGTGTTTTACCAATGTTTTCCTTTAAGTATTTGATGGTTTCTGGTCTGACATCTAGGTCTTTGATCCATTGGGAGTTGATTTTTGTTTCTAGTGAGATAAAGTGGTTCAATTTCATTCTTCTGCATGTTACAACCCAGTTTTCCCAGCACCATTTATTGAAGAGAACCTCCTTTTTCCATTTAATCCTTTGGGACCCCTTATCAAAGATTAGATGTCCATAGGTGTGGTGATTTATTTCTGGGCTTTCAATTCTGTTCCACTGGTCTTTGTGCCTATTTTTGTTCCAGTACCATGCTGTTTTGATGATTATGACTTTATAATATAGTTTAAGGTCTGGGAGTGTGATGCCTCCATTTCTGTTTCTTTTCCTCAATATGGTTTTGGCAATTCTAGGTGTTTTCGGGTTCCAGATAAATGATTGTAGTGTTTGTTCTATTCTCTTAAAGAAACTTGGTGGAACTTTGATGGGTATTGCATTAAATTTGTATATGGCTCTGGGGAGAATATTCATTTTGATGATATTTATTCTTTCAATCCATGAGCATGGGATATCTTTCCATTTCTTGGTATCAGTTTCTATTTCCTTGAGTAGCGACTCATAGTTTTCAGCATACAAGTCTTTCACTTCTTTGGTCAACTTTATTCCTAGGTATTTGACTGATTTTGATGAGACAGTAAATGGGAGTGATATCTGGATGTTTTCTTCTTCAGATTTAGTGTTTGCATTCTACTTCTTGTAGCGTTTGCATAAAGAAATGCCACTGATTTTTGTACATTGATTTTGTAGCCATACCTTGCTATATTGCCTAATAACTTCCAGTAATTTTTTGCTGGATTCTTTAGGTCTTTCTATGTGTACTATCATATCAACTGCAAATAGTGAGAGCTTGACTTCTTCCCTTCCAATCTGTATTCCTTTGATAACTTTCTCTTGCCTGATTGCTATGGCAAGAACTTCCAATACTATGTTGAAGAGTAACGGTGACAGTGGACAGCCCTGTCTAGTCCCCGATCTGAAGGGGAATGCTTTCAGCTTCTATCCATTGAGTATGATGTTGGCTGTAGGTTTGCTATATATAGGCTCCACTATCTTGAGGAATTTCCCATCTATTCCCATTTTTTGTAGAGTTTTGAGCATGAATGGGTGTTGGATTTTGTCAAAGACTTTCTTGCATCTATTGAGATAATTATGTGGTTTTTGGATTTGCTTTTATTGATGTGGTGAATGACATTGATTGTTTTACAGATGTTGAACCAGCCTTGCATTCCTGGGATGAATCCCAATTGGTCGTGATGAACAATCTTTTTGATATGTCGCTGTATCGGGTTGGCCAAGATCTTGTTTAATGTTTTGGCATCTATGTTCATCAGAGATATTGGTCTGTAGTTTTCCTTTTTTGTTCTGTCCCTATCAGCTTTTGGTATCAGGGTGATGTTGGCTTCATAGAAGGTGGAAGGGAGTATTCCTGTTTCTTGAATCTTATGGAAAAGCTTAAGAAGTATGGGTACTAACTGTTTCCTGAAAGTTTTGTAGAATTCGTTTGTGAAGCCATCTGCTCTAGGACTTTTGTTGTTGGGGAGATTCCTAATAACGGTTTCAATTTCTTTGTCTGTGATTGGTGCATTTAGATTTTGTAGTTCTTCTTGGTACAGTTTTGGAAAGGCATATGTTTCTAGGAATTGTTCCATTTCTTCGAGATTCTCTAGCTTGGTGGCATATAGTTCTTTATAGAAGTTTTGCAGGATTCTCTGGATTTCTGTGGTGTCAGTTGTGATATCTCCTCCATCGTTTACAATTCTATTAATTTGAGTCTTCTCTCTTTTTTGTTTGGTGAGTCTGGCTAGGGGTTTGTCAATTTTGTTTAATCTTTCAAAGAACCAACATTTGGCTTCATTGATCTTTTGTATGGTTCTTTTATTTTGATGTTGTTTATTTCTTCTCTAACTTTAGTGATTTCTGTCCTTCTGGTTGCTTTAAGGTTTCTTTGTTCCTCTTCCTCTAAGTACTTGAGGTGTGCAGTAAGGTCGTTCATTTGAGCTTTTTCTTGTTGTTTAATATGTGCTTGTATGGCTATAAGTTTCCCTCTTAGTACTGCTTTAGCTGTCTCCCAAATATTTTGACAGGTTGTGTTTTCATTTTCATTAGTTTCCAGGAACATTTGAATTTCCTGCTTGAGTGAGTCTCTGACCCAGTGGTTCTTAAGGAGCATGTTGTTTAGTTTCCAAATTCTGTGTCTTTTAATAATTTTCCGTTTGTTGTTAAATGTTAGTTTTACTCCACTGTGGTCTGAGAAGATACTTGGGATGATTTCAATGCTCTTGAATTTATTGATGCTTTCTTTGTGGCCTAACATGTGGTCTATCCTTGAGTATGTGTTATGTGGATTTGAAAAGAAGGTGTATTCCAGTTTTTTGGGGTGGAGGAGTCTGAAAATGTCTAAGAAGTCTAGTCTGTCAATCTCTTCATTCAATTCTCTCGTATCTTTATTGGTTCTCTGCTTTGTTGATCTGTCTAAGTGTGAGATTTGGGTATTGAAGTCTCCCACTATTATTGTATTACTATTGATGTATTTTTGAAATTCTTTCAGTAGTTGCTTAATGTATTTAGAAAGTCCCTCATTGGGTGCATAGATGTTAATAATTGTTAAGTCTTCTTGGCTGATTGATCTTCTAATCATTATGTAATGTCCTTGCCTATCTTTTATTACTTTATTTAATTTAAAATCTATCGTGTCTGAGATGAGAATGGCTGTTCCTGCCATTTTTTGTGGTCCGTTAGCCTGTATGATAGTTTTCCATCCTTTCACTTTAAGTCTGTGTTTATCTTGTTGTGACAGATGGGATTCTTGCAAGCAGCATATGGTTGGGTTATGTTTTCTGATCCATCCCCCCACCCTGTGCCTTTTGATGGGTGAGTTTAAGCCATTGACGTTTATTGATATTATGGATTTAATGTATTATAGTGCCATTGTTCAAAAAAAATTGTTTGCTCTGATATATTGCCAGTATTGTAGTGATGTTCTTGTTTATAAGAGGTCTTTTTGAACCTCTTTCAAGGCTGGCTTGGTGATGGCTGCCTCCTTTAACTGTTGTTTATCTAAGTAGGTTTTGATCCCTCCATCTAGTTTGAATGAAAGTCTAGCAGGATATATTATCCTTGGTTGAAACCCTTCTTCATTCAGGGCTTGATAGATATCTTGCCATTCCCTTCTGGCTTTTAGAGTTTGACTGGAGAAGTCTGCAGATAATCTTATGGGTCTTCCCTTGTATGTGACTTTTTGTTTCTCTCTTGCAGCCTGTAGGATCCTTTCTTCATCCTTACTTCTTCTCATTGTGACTATGATGTGTCTTGGTGTCTTCAGGTCTGGGTTGATTATGTTGGTACTCTCTGGGCCTCTTGAATCTTGATGTCCTTTCTGTTATTCATGTCTGGGAAGTCTTCTTGTATTATTTCCTGTAGAATGTTTGCTTCCCCTTCCTCTCTTTCTTCCTCTGGCAGGCCAATTATACGAATGTTACTTCTTTTGAGATCATCCCATATGTCTCTGTTGTTGTTTTCAGTGTCTCTTAATCTCTTTTTAAGCTCTTCCCCTCTTTCTTTCGTTTTCTCTAGCTCATCCTCTGTCTGACTAATTCTGTTTTCTGCTTCTGTTGTCTGCTTTCCCTTGCCTCAGCTTCTTTCTTCATTACAGCTATTTCAGCTTTCAGTTCTCTAATTGTCTCAAGATAATCAGTATTTTCCTTGGGGGTCTCAACTGTTGTTTCCCTAATACTGCCATTCCTTTCCTCCAATGTTATTTTCATTTCTGTGATTAATAAGTTTATTATTGCTTGCATACTTTTCTTATCTATGGTTACTTCTGGCTGATTTGTAGTTTCTTCTGGGCTCTTGTCTTTATTCATTGGAGTAGCAGTTTTATTTGTTTTTGATATACCCATTTTTTTTATTTATGTGTTTCTTTTTTTTATGCTCTGTTGTCCCTCAGTTGTTGTGTCTTGAGTACAAGTAACACTGTACTAAGTACTTTTATGACTATTGCACTCACTAACCTCAGGAATTACAGTAGCAACTGAAGCAAGTATTGAAGTAGTTTAATCGTTACCAGTTAGCCAAACAATTTTTCTAGTCTGTGAAAAAATAGTAACCAAATCCCAGTGAAGAAAGAGAAAAGAAAGAAAGGATAGCAAGAATAGACAGTTATGGAAATCTACTATCCACTGAATATTCTAGGGGTAACAAGAGGGGAAAGGGAACTAGAGCAGAGATACACACATAGAGAGTCCACTCTGAGTCAGATTTCTTCCCCAAAATAATTCACAAATTCAGAAAGACAAAGAAGAAGGACGAAGTGTATGACAAGATTAAAAAAAAGAGAGAGAGAGATTCAAGAGAGAGAAAAGGGAAAAGATAAGAAAAAAGAGCAGTAATTAAAGAGCAGTGAAAGGAAATTCTCAAATGTGTATCAGTGAATTCAAAAAGCACACTGTTTGTTGGTGTGGGAGCTGGGGGCTGTGACTTTGGGATCTGTAGGATTAAGGAAGAAGGGATTACAAGAATGAGAAAAAGAAAAAAAATAAAGAGAGAGAGATAAAGAAAGAAAAAGATAAGAAAAAGAACAGTCATAAAAGGGCAGTGAAAGGAAAAGGTTTTTTTTTTAATATATTTATTTTTAATTATTTAATTAGCTATGCGGGGTGAGGTGGGGGGGTTGGCTACTTAGAAAGAAAAAAGGCCAGAGGTTTCAGAAGGGTATAGACTTAGAATTAATGATGCTCCCTGGTGGGACAGGAATTTGGTAAAGAAAAGGACTGGTTATTGGGGGGGGCGGGAAGGAGGTATGCTTGAAAATTAAAAGGATGAAAAAAAATTTTTTCCCTTTTTTTTCCCCCTTTTTTGCCTACTCTAATTCTTAACCCAAATTAAGTTATAGTCACCTCCTTGGAGTCACCGCTAGGACCCCTTGTTGGCTGGCCTGCTAAAGGCAGAAAATCCTACCGTTTCCAGGAGATGTGGTCAGAGCTCAGCCACTAGCAGCTTCTCAGTCCACCATCTTCCAGGAAACCCCCCCCCCCCCGAAGCTTTTTTAAAGGATTTCTCAAAGATGAAAACTAGCTCCAAGTCCTTTTGATCCAATGAGAGCTGTACTCAAGGATGTTCTCGGATCCGCCCTCGGGGTCGCAGTGGTCCCCAGAGACTCCCGAGAGAAAGCCCCCGAGCTACAGTGCTCCCTCCCGGTCCTCTGCCGGCTTCCCAGCAGCGCTCTCCAACCAGCGGAGGAGCTGCCTTCCTGGGGGGAGGACAATGCCCGGCACACCCGCCTTGCCTGCCGCAGCCTGGGAAGTCTGGAGCAGCCCGCCTGCTAGTCCGCACCACCTCTACTCTAATTCTTTACCCAAATTAAGTTATAGTTACCTCCTTGGTTTTACCGCTAGGGCCCCTTATTGACTGGCCTACTTAAGGCAGAAAATCCTACCGTTTCCAGAAGATGTCATCAGAGCTCAAGCCACTAGCAGCTTCTCAGTCTGCCATCTTCCGGGAACCCCCCAAAACACCAAGTCTTTTACTTCTTTGGTCAGGTTTCGCTTTCTTGGTCTGTGAATGGTGCATTTAGGTTTTGTAGTTCTTCTTGGTTCAGGTTTGGAAGGATATGTATACCAGGAATTCTTCCATGTCTTCCAGATTCTCTAGCTTGGTGACACATGCTTCTTCGTAGAAGTCTTGTGTGATGTTCTGGATTTCTGTGGTGTCAGCAGTGATATTTCATCTATCATTCACAATTCTATTTATTTGGGTCTTATTCCTTTTTTTTTTTTTAATTGAGTCTGGCTTGGCTAGGGGTTTGTCAATCTTGTTTAATTTTTCAAAGAATTTTTCATTTGACATCATTGATTTTTTTGTATGATTCTCTTATTTTCAATGTTGTTTATTTCTGCTCTAATTTTAGTGATTTCCATCCTTTTGGTTTCTTTAGGGTCCCTTTGTTCCTCTTCATTTAAGTCCTTAAGGCGTGCAGTAAGGTCATTTATTTGAGCTGTTTCTTGTTCTCTAATATGTGATTGTATGGCTATGAGTTTCCCTCTCAATACTGCTTTAGCTGTGTCCCAAATATTTTATAACTTCTGTCTTCATTTTCATTTGTTTCCAGGAACATTTGAATTTCTTGCTTGAGTGCCTCTCTGACCAGCATTTTTAAACATTATTTTGTTGAATTTTCAAATTCTGTGACTTTTAGTAGTTTTCTCATTGAGGATGTGCTGTGTGGATTTGAAAAGAATGTGTATTCCAATTTTTGGGGGTGAAGGACTCTGAAAATGTCCAGGAGGTCTAGTCTATCCATCTCTTCATTTAATTCTCTTGTTTCTTTGTTGATTCTCTGCTTCATTGATCTAAGAATGAAAGTGGGGTATTAAAATCTCCCAATATTATTGTATTACTATTGATGTATTTTTGTAGTTCTTTCAGTAGGTGCTTGATGTATTTAGATGGTTCCTCTTTGGGTGCATAGATGTTAATAATTGTTATGTCTTCTTGACTGACTGATCCTCTAATCATTATGTAACGGTGTTTCCTATCTTGTATTACTTTATTTAATTTAAAATCTATTGTGTCAGAGATGAGAATGGCTTTTATACCCTTTTTTGTGGTCCATTAGCATGTAGGAAAGTTTTTCATCCTTTCACTATAAGTCTGTGTTTATCTTGTGTGTCAGATGGGATTCTTGCAAGGAACATATGGTCGGGGTATGTTTTCTGATCCATCCTCCCACTCTGTGCCTTTTCATGGGTGAGTTTAAGCCATTGACATTTATTGATATTATGGATTTAATGTATTGTAGTGCCATTTTTCAACAATTTTTTATTTTCTCTGATATACTGTAAGTATGATAGTGATGTTTGTTTTTTTTTACCAGTGGTCTTTTAGAACCTCTTTCAGGGCAGGCTTGGTGGTGGTTGCCTCCTTTAACTGTTGTCTGTATAAGAAGGTTTTGATCCCTCCTTCTAGTTTGAATGAATGTCTGGCAGGATATATTATCCTTGGTTGAAACCCTTTTTCATTCAGGGCTCGGTAGATATCTTGCCATTCTCTTCTGGCTTTTAGAGTTTGAGTGGAGAAGTCTGCTGATGGTCTTATGGATTTTCCCGTGTATGTAACATTTTGTTTTTCTCTTGCAGCCTTTAGGATCCTTTCTTTATCCTTAATTCTTTTCATTGTGACTATGATGTGTCTTGGTGTCTTCAGGTGTGGGTTGATTCAGTTTGGGACTCTCTGAGCCTCTTGAATCTTAATGTTCTCTCTGTTGTTTAGGGCTGGGAAGTTTTCTTTTATTATTTCTTCTAGAATATTTACTTCCCCTTCCTCTCTTTCTTTCTCTGGTAGGTCACTTATACAAATGTTTCTTCTTTTGAGGTCATCCCATATATCTCTGTTGTTCTCAGTGTCTCTCAATTTCTTTTCGAGCTCTTTTACCTCTTTCTTTGTTTTCTCTAGCTCATCTTCTCCCTGGCTAATTCTGTTTTCTGCTTTTGTTAATCTACTTTCCCTTCCCTCAGCTTCTTTCTTCAGTTCAGTTATAGTATTAGGTTGTTCTGCTAATTGACATTTTAGCTCTGCTATTTCAGCTTTCAGTTTTCTAATTACCTCGAAGTTGCTTGTATTTTCTTTGAGGGTCTCCTCTGTTGTTTCCGTAATTATAATGACCTTTCTTCCATAGTTGTCTTCATTTATGATTATTAGGTTTACTATTGTTTGCATGCTTTACTTATCTGTGGTTATTTCTGACTGATTTGGAATTTCTTCTGGGCTCCTGTCCTGATTCATTGTGGTAGCAGTTTTATTTGCTCTTGATTTAACCCTTTTTTTTCTATTGATGTGGTTTTTATTTTTCTGTTCTGTTGTTCTTCAGTTGTTGTGTTCTGAGTACAAGCCATGCTATACTGTAGACTTTTATGGCAAATGCAGTCACCAACCTCAGAAATTACTACAATGGTAACTGAAGCAAGGATTGATGCAGTTCAACCAATACCATTTAGTCAATTAACACCTCCAGTCCAAAAAAAAAATAGCAATGAAATAAAAGAAAAAGAGATAGGAAAGAATGGAAAGTAAGAATATACACTTATGGAAATCTACCATCCACTATAAATTCTAGGAATAGAAATGGGAGAAAGGGAAGTAGAAAAGACACACACACACAGAGTCCACTCTGAATCAGATTTCTTCCCCCAAATAATTCACAAGTGTGTATCATTGAATTCAGAAAACAAAAGGAGGATGGAGAAAAGAATAAAGGAAAAGAAGGAAAGAATGGGAAAAAAGGAAGAACAGTGAAAGGAAAGAGTTTTTTTTTTTATATTAGCTAGGAGGAGGGAAAAAGGCGAGTGGAGAGAAGAGGTATAAAGAAACAAGTTCATCTCACAATGGATAGGACACTCAGTCACCTAGCAATGGAAAAAACAATAACAGTTAATTTTGGTCAACCTGAAGAAAGTGGATGGAAAAGGGACACATGTATATAATAATAGTAATAATAAAATAAAATAAAGTAGAAAACCCCTAGCAGTAAGTCTGCAGCTTGGACAGCTACAGATTGGCTGCAGGTAGCCTGAGCAAAGACAGCCAATTGTAAGTTGTATCCAGACAAACAAACAAAAAAACTCTTCCAGGTAGTCTTTCCCAGGCAGGGGTGAGGCTCTGATTGGTCAAGTATTTTCTCACTCAAATAGAGATCCAGCCACTTTAAAAAAGATAGAAGTTAAAGGAAGAGGGTTGGAATGACACCTCTGTTGAACCAGGAAACTTGGTAAAGAAAATAGCTCATGGAAGAGCCTGCTAGTAGTGGCTATCCAGCCTCTGGGGACTGATTCTGCAGTGGCAAGGTGAGCTCAGAAGTAATCAAAAGATTTTCCTTTGTCCCCTGGCCTCTGTTTGTCAGCCCAAGAGAGAGTTATGGGAATATATTTTGGTGTCACTCTGACCAGTACATGTTCACCCTCCTACAGACAGTCCAGTATCCTTCCCTATCTAGAGAATTCCAGATTGCAAGCTGCTGCCTCTTGAAGCTCCAGGAAGCTGTGGCTCTAAAGTCACCATCTTGGCTCCACCTTTGAATGAATTTTTAAGGGGAGTTACTTCTTATTCAAGAGAAATGATACAAACTTTACAAATAAATAAAATTAGAAATAAGCTTATAGTTTCTCTGTGCCAAAGCAAAGAACTTTCAGAAGAAGGGTCTCTGCGGGAGTGGGAAAGGTTTTGGATCTTGGTACAGAATACTGACAAAGGACCTAAGTTGGGAGAGAGAGTATATTGTAGGTAATTGTCAAGGGGAGATGAGAAATATTCCCTTGGTGTCACCAAGTGTACTTCTTCTTCTAACATTTGCCCTTCTTCTGTAGCCAGTCAACAGCGTCAGGTTGAGCCGATGTAAAGTTTCGAGACCTCCTTTGAATCTGGAGAGGTGGCAGTCATTGATTATGTGGGTCATAGTCTGTCTGTAGCCGCAGGGGCAGTTCGGGTCATTTCTGGCTCCCCAGTGATGGAACATAGCGGCGCACCGGCCATGGCCTGTTCGATAGCGATTGAGGAGGGCCCAATCATAACGTGCTAGGTCAAAGCCGGGTTGACGCTTGCAGGGGTCTGTGATGATGTGTTTGTTCTTTACCTCAGCTGACTTCCAACTTTGTTTCCAACAGTCTGGAACAGAGAAGTTCAGTGTAGGCGTAGGAGACCAAGTGTACTACAAACCATTATCTCCACCAATAAAATAATTGAAAGAGAAAAAAGTGATTTAAATTAAATTTTAATCCTTAACCACCACCCCTTTTTTTCTTTAAGAAGTCCCAAACTAATTTTCTCCATGACTGCTGTAATAGAGCATGGTGTCTCCAAGTAGGTGAGTTGGGTGTTGTGTTGGAGGGGAAGCTAACACGGTTCCCCCATGGTTGTAGATTTGTCATACTTAAACCCAACAAAGAATTGAGGAGAAATACATTATATTCAGGAACTTTAAGCTTTATTCAAGAAAAGTGAGACCACAAGTGCTGGATTATGTGTAGGCAATGAGAAAGAAAGAGAGTGAGAGTTAAACACACACACACACGCACACACACACACACACACACACACACACAGAGAGAGAAAGAGAGAGAGACAGAGAGAGAGAGAGAGACTTTCTTGCATGTTGAAGCTTCTAGATAGGGAGAGAGGGAGTAACCGTACCTATAATTTGAACTTTTATGAACTTCTAAGGCCTCATTCTTACTTCTTTTTTTTAAAAATGTATTTATAAAATAAAAACTATTAACAAGACCATATGCCAGGCTAGTGTTGCAGGTGTTTCTTCCAGGGCACGTGCTCTCTAGGTTGTAGAGAACTTGACTGGAGCCAACCTGGGCTGCTGCTTACTCAGCAATGTGGGAGAGGAACCAGGAACTCCTGGCAGAGTGGGAACACACTGCAATGCCTTTAATGACCAAAGACAATGCCTTTATATATATCTTTAACTGGAAGAGGCAAGTGGGAAAGAGAAATGGCTAGGAGAGGGGGTGGAGAAAAGAGCGCAAAGGTAGAAAGCTTCCATAGCAGCTGTTGTGAAGGTTCTAACCAGTGGGATTAATTAATGACCTGCTGGCAGGGCGGGTCTCAGGCAAAACAATGATTATGTAAATAGACCATATGATCAACAATGCAGCATGGAGTAGGGGGGGCAGCCTGACAACCATAGGATAAAGAAGTACAATTCCACACAATTCCTGCCACCAGAGTTATGGATCTCATCCCCCCCCCTGAAAGTTTTCTTATTCTTTATCCATCTAGGAGTATGGACCCAGGATCATTATGGGATGTAGAAGGTGGAAGGTCTGGCTTCTGTAATTGCTTCTCCACTGAATATGGGTATGGACAGGTTGATCCATACATCTCCATGTTCACTTCTTTAAATATATTTTTTATATTTATTCCCATTTGTTGCCTTTGTTTTATTGTTGTAGTGATTATTGATGTCATCGTTGGCTAGGACAGAGAGAAATGAAGAGAGGAGGGGAAGACTGAGAGGAGGAGAGAAAGAGAGACACCTGAAGAACCTGCTTCACCTCCTGTGAAGTGACTCCCCTGCAGGTGGGGAGCTAGGGGATCGAACTGCTATCCTTACTCCGGTTCTTGTGCTTTGTGTCACCTGCGCTTAACCCGCTGCGCTACTGCCAGACTCTCCACTTCTCTTCTAAGCTATGCCCACATGTGCTACCACTCCCATTTCTTGTGCAAGACTGAATTTCCTCTTCACTGGCATGGGGAACAGGTGTGCAGACATGGTGCAGCAAAGTATCCATGTTCTAGGTGTTGATGGTTTCCAGGCATGGCTGCTATGTAGTGTTTAAATATCAAGCTAAACTCACAACCAATTTTTCAAATTCTAGATGTGGGGCTAATTTATTATTCCATCATGGGAGAGAAAAGTCATGAGAACTGCATCCCACAATGATCTTGGGTCCATACTCCCAGAGGGTTAAAGAATAGGAAAGCTATCAGGGGAGGGGATGGGATATGGAGGTCTGGTGGTGGGAATTGTGCAGTTGTAGCCCTCTTATCCTATGGTATTGTCAATGTTTCCTTTTCATGAATAAAAAAAAGTAACAAACAAAAAAATAAAGATGAGAACTAAGATCTGCTGAAAGGAAAAATGCATTTACCTTAAGGCTCATTCTGAATCATTCTTTTGCTATACCCTTCCCCTATCCTGTCTAGATAGTTTGCAAAAGTTCAAAAATAGTCCCGGAAAAATAAATGTCTCACAAATTAATAATTAGTCAAAGTGACCCACACCTAAAAAGGCAATTTGCAAACCAAGGACTCTTAAGCCAAAATGTTGTTGAGAGAAGTAGGGGCTCTATAGTGGAGATGTGAGGTTCCTGCTGTCTTAGGGTTCAAAAAGACAATCGATAGTTAATGTTATCATCACATTATTTGTTAATTGGGTTAACTTTGAAAAGTCCCTTTGTTATGGTTTGCTGTACAGTATCCAGTATCTTGTATATAGCTGTGCTATTGGATGCTTCTAATCTACTTGGTCTAGGCTTTTGAGAGAGTCCGCATATCAAATACACAGCCTATATATTAAAAAGATTCAGTTTGTCTTTTGAGAAACTTTGAGACATACAATCGATTTTCCCCCTCTCATATTAATTAACTACTGATTTATATGTCTACATTTTGCTAGGAGTGTACATAAACACCATTCCCACCACCAAAGGACTGTGACCCATCCCTCCCACCCACTCCCAACCCCCACTGGCCCAGGAAGCTGCATGTCTACCCCTCACCACTGGGTTTTTACTTTGGTGCCCTACTTACAATTTTCTCAGGTCCTGCTTTTAGTTTCCCTTACAGATCTTCTTAGTCAGCTTCTGTTGATGAGTGGGATCATCCCATACTCATCTTTATCTTTCTGACTTAGCTCACTTAACATAATTCCTTCTAGCTCTGTCCAAGATGGGTCAGAGAAGGTGGGTTCATTGTTTTTGATAGCTGCATAGTATTCCATTGTGTATATATACCACAGCTTTCTCAGCCACTCATCTGTTGTAGGGCACCTGGGTTGCTTCCAGGTTTTAGCTATTATGAATTGTGCTGCTATGAACATAGGAGTACACAACTCTTTTTGGTTGGGTGTTATGGAGTCCTTGGGGTATAACCCCAGGAGAGAAATTACTGGATCATATAGAAGGTCCATGTCTAGCCTTCTGAGAGTTTTCCAGACTGCTCTCCACAGAGGCTGTACCAATTTACATTCCCACCAGCAATGTAAAAGGGTTCCTCTGTCCCCACATCCTCTCCAGCATTTGTTGCTGCTGTTCTTTTTGATGTATGCCATTCTTACAGGAGTGAGGTGGTATCTTAGTGTTGTCTTAATTTGCATTTCTCTGACAATCAGTGACCTAGAGCAGTTTTTCATATGTTTGTTAGCCTTTTGGATCTCCTCTGAGGTGAATGCTATTCCAAGCTTGGGATCCATGATTGCTCAACAAATTGTTTGGCTTCATATGTTAACTCTCTTTTCAATCACCAGGTTCCAGATGCCACCAGGATGCTGGCCAGGCTTCCCTGAATTGAAGACCCCACCAATGTGTCCTGGAGCTCAGCTTCCCCAGAGACACACCTTACTAGGGAAAGATAGAGGCAGACTGGGAGTATGGACCGACCAGTCAACGCCCATGTTCAGCGGGGAAGCAATTACAGAAGCCAGACCTTCTACCTTCTGCAACCCTCAACTACCCTGGGTCCATGCTCCCAGAGGGATAGAGAATGGGAAAGCTATCAGGGGAGGGGGTGGGTTTGGGGATTGGGTGGTGGGGATTGTGTGGAGTTGTACCCCTCCTACCTTATGTTTTTGTTCATTAATCCTTTCTTAATAAAAAATTAAAAAAAAAAAAAGAAAAAAAATGTTGTTGAGACTCCAATGTGCATTACCATAAAGAATGCATAGGTAGCAGGAAGGCACTGACTGCTTGTTTTTTGTAGTGGTTGGTTTTAATGCTCTAATTTTCTCAAAATATGAAGAAATTGGTCAGTGGTATCCTCATATCTACTTTGGGTAACAGTTTAAGTTTTTCTTATGATTTCCAGAGAAAGTAACAAGAAATAACCTAGGTCAGGCTAGTCTTAACAGCATTCAGTTCTTAGCTGTTGTAGGACTGAGGTCACCATTTCCGTAATGACTGTTGAATGAAGACTGTTTTGAGTTGTTAAAATCAACCTCTTTCCATATGACAATTAGAATCCGGTTATTTG
Organism: Erinaceus europaeus; assembly: GCF_950295315.1. Lineage (NCBI taxonomy): Eukaryota > Metazoa > Chordata > Mammalia > Eulipotyphla > Erinaceidae > Erinaceus > Erinaceus europaeus. Next base: position 161,592,344 of record NC_080164.1, read on the forward strand.
ACTTCTGTAGTCTTTACAGTATAGTTTATTTTATTTTTCAAAAAAATATTTTATTTATCAGTGAGAGTGGTAGGAAGATATATATATTTATATATATATATATATATATATATATATATATAGAGAGAGAGAGAGAGAGAGAGAGAGAGAGAGAGAGAAAGGTATTGCAGTACTGAAATTTCTTCCCAGGTAGGTAGTGGGGCTGAACAAAGCAGGAATTATCCCAAGTGAGCTATCTGTAGCCCCAGTGAATTTTAAGACTTGTTTCTCTTTGATTTTGATTTTAACAATATTCTTGTCCCCAGGAGAGGAATTGCAGGATCATAGGGTAGGTCCATTTCTAGCCTTCTGAGAGTTCTCCAGACTGTTCTCCACAGAGGTTGGACCAATTTACATTCCTACCAGCAGTGCAGGAGGGTTCCTTTGACCCCACACCCTCTCCAGCATTTGCTGCTGGGGATATATCCTAAGGTACCCAACACAACCATCCAAAAAGATTTGTGTACACATATGTTCTTGGCAGCACAATTTGTAATAGCCAAAACCTGGAAGCAACCCAGGTGTCCAACAACAGATGAGTGGCTGAGCAAGTTGTGGTATATATACACAATGGAATACTACTCAGCTGTAAAAAATGGTGACTTCACTGTTTTCAGCTGATCTTGGATGGACCTTGAAAAAATCATGTTGAGTGAAATAAGTCAGAAACAGAAGGATGAATATGGGATGATCTCATTCTCAGGCAGAAGTTGAAAAACAAGATCAGAAAACACAAGTAGAACCTGAAATGAAATGGAATTGGCGTATTGCACCAAAGTAAAAGACTCTGGGGTGGGTGGGTGGGAAGAATACAGGTCCATGAAGGATGATAAATGACATAGTGGGGGTTGTATTGTTAAATGGAAAACTGGGGAATGTTATGCATGTATAAACTATTGTATTTACTGTTGAATGTAAAACATTAATTCCCCAATAAAGAAATAAATTTAAAAATAATAATAATAAATAAAATTAAAAAAAATAAAGTACCATTCACAGAAAAAAAAACAATATTCTTTTAAATTGATGAAAATAGTTGTCAAGTATCGAGGCAACAATACAGCAATAGCTCCTCAAAACAAAAGTATTTTATTGATTTTTACAATAAATGCATTGGATCGACCTTCTCGTGGGGCATCCCGTGAGTACCCATTCATTGGGGAAACTGACGATCCTTCCTAGCCGACTGAATCCACATGGATCCCAGTCACTTTCAAAGCCAGCAACAAGCAGCTCCTGACAGCTTTCAACCTGATGCTGTTGACTGGCTATGGAAGAAGGGCAAACGCTAGAAGAAGAAGAAGATTTTTACAAATACATGAAATGTAGTAAGGAATAAATCAAGTAACTTTCTCCAGTTCGCCTAACTAGAATGCCCCAGAACTAAGATGTAAAAGTTAATCATCAAGCTTCAAAGTCCTTGTCAATTTCTTGTGCAGTAATATTGTCAGGAGATTGCCTACAGAGAGCATGCTGAAAGATGCTGGAAGGACACTGGCAAATAAATTCTCCCCCTGCACCCTGCTGGTAGCCTGGGTGAGGGGTCAGATATTAAAATGTCAGGATCTGGCACTGGCATCTACCCTTGCACTTGGCTGAGACTGTAAGACACAGATAAATGTAAATGTGTGCTCCTGGAGACAGTGGGTATAGTTAGTTTCTTCAGGGTCCACCTTAGCATCCCCAGAAGGCATTTTAAAAGTAAGAGGGTCAGGAAACTCCAGAGTGTGGGTTCACACCCTCTCCCCCCTACATGTGTCTATACATTTATCTCCTTTCCTATCTCTGCTTTTCTAAAATAAATGCTCATCTCCCTCAAACTTACACAGACTCTTATAATTTTTCCATGTGGATATTCCTCCAGGATCCTAGTAGTGGAGTTAAAATGGGATTCCTACACCCTCTGCCCCGCTCCCAGGCAATGGTATCTTTAGTGCGAGTTTGATGGATTTTACTCCCATGGTTAGGTGAAGTTACCTAACAGCTGACCTTTAATTAGGGAGATGAACAGGATGGGCCTGGGTTAATTACACAAACTATTAAAGCAGAGTTTTCACCAGCTGGTCAAATGAAAAAAGACTGCAGAATTCAGATAACCCGATTCTAAATGTCATATGGAGAGAGGTTGATCTTAACAACTCAGAACAGTCCTCATTCAACAGCCATTAGGGAAATGGGGACCTCAGTCCTACAACTGCTAAGAACTAATTTCTGTTAACCTCTAGAGTGAACTAAGAAGTGAATTTCCCCAGGAGCCTCCAGATAAGAACTCAGCTTGTACAGCATCCTGAGTTTAAGCTTATGATAACTGACACTGAAAATGAAGCCAGGTCATGTCACAGTTCTAACCCATAGGACAGTAAGCGAATAATTAGTTAACTTTCTGGTGATTCATTATGCAATAAAATAATACATTCTGTTTGCTGCCTCTACATGAGGAAAATCTCCTCATTTATTTTTCTGCATGTTGGTCCCCATACCAGACTTTAAAGATAATGAACCAGTTTGGATTTTTTTTGGGGGGGGAGGGGATAGGCTCTATTCTTTTCTTTTTCTTTTTTATTTAAGAAAGGACACATTAACAAAACCATAGGATAGGAGAGGTACAGTTCCACATGATTCCCACCACCCGATCCTCATATCCCATCCCCTCCCCTCATATTTTTCCCATTCTCTATCCCTCTGGGAGTATGGACCCAAGGTCATTGTGGGTTGCAGAATGTGGAAGGTCTAGCTTCTGTAATTGCTTCCCCGCTGAACATGGGTGTTGACTGGTCAATCCATACTACCAGCCTGCCTCTCTCTTCCCCTAGAAGGGTGGGTCTCTGGGTGAAGTGGAGCTCCAGTACACATTGGTAGGGCTGTCTGTCCAGGAAAGTCTGGTCGGCATCATGCTGGCATCTGGAACCTGGGGGCTGAAAAGAGAGTTAACATACAAAGCCAAACAGATTTGTTTCATTGTTAGTGTGAATTCAGTTCACAGTTGGTGTCAAAGACAGTCAAAAGTAGTATACATGATTATTTTAGAAAATACATTCTTTGAAAAGAATTTTCAGCCACTTCTCAAAAGCTTTTTTCTATTTCTTGACATTGTTTTTGTCTATATCTGCATACTCCTATGTAAGAATATAACTATCTCAGTGTTGGCAGTAATAAAGACGATCTGATTAGTCTGCCAGTTATCCTAGAAAATCTGTGCTACCCTCAGGGAATGATCTAAATTTACCTTTTCCTACAGATTTGGGTCATTCCTAGTCTTCTTTTTATATCATCTGCTTATATTTGTCTTGTCTTAAGTGATAAGAAAGTTAAAATTATATCCAAATTTTAATTGTCAGATAATAAGGCAATTTAATTTTGGCATTTTATGGTTAAATGTTACTTTTTTTTCAAAAAAAATATTTATTTATTCCCTTTTGTGGCCTTGTTGTTTTCTTGTTGTAGTTATTGTTGTTGTTATTGATGTAGTCATCGTTTAATAGGACAGAGAGAAATAGAGAGAGGAAGGGAAGAGAGAGATGAGGAGAGAAAGATAGATACCTGAAGACCTGCTTCACCGCCTGTGAAGAGACTCCCCTGCAGGTGGGGAGCGGGGGGGGGGGGGTGTTGAACCCGGATCCTTATGCTGGTCCTTGTGCTTCGTGCCACTTGGGCTTAGCCGGCTCCACTACCTCCAGACTCCCCTTTTCTTTATTTTTGAAGTACATTGATAGAAATTATTTTTTCTACTCAGTGATTTTGTTGTGATATGACGATGACTTTTGAAATTTATCTTTTTTTTTTTTCTGTCAATACTTCACTTGAAGTTATGACTAGGCACCTATGCTTACAAAGAATGATTATATTAAAACCACTGTCAATAATGTGAAATCATAGATAAATCTGTATTAAACAGTGCATTCCAATTTTCTATGATAAAATAAGAAGCTGATCACTAATAACTAGCAAATATTTTCGCTAGGGAAAATAGCAATATAATCACTGTGAATAACACTAATAGTAATCATTGAAAAAGTGATCAAGTATGCACATTTGTAAGATTACCCAGAACAAATTTACTTATAGGACATAAATGAAGAAAATTAATTTAAAAAAGCCAGCTGACATTTTTTATTATTTTTTGGTTGCTTGTTTTTATTTTTTAATATATTGTATTTTATTTATTTATTGGATAGAGATAGACATCAAGAGGGAAGAAAAGAGTAGAAAGGAAGAGAGAAAGAGAGACACACCTGCAGCACTGCTTCACCACTTGCAAAGCCTCTCCTTTGCAGGTAGGAGCCAGAGGCATGAACTGAGATTCTCAGGCATGTTAACATGTGCACTCAACCAGCTGTACCACAGCCTGGCCCTGCTGAACATTTTTTAAAATCATTTTACAGAGGCGGGGGTGGGGTTCGCTAAAGGTTTCTAGTAAGGCTATTGAAACATGAGCACTGCTTCTCTCCCCTCTTGGATAGGTGTCTTCATAACTCTCACTCCCAACTTAAATCATTTTTGACCATCTTACACCAAGACCTCAAGGCCTTCTTTACCCATTCTCTTTTCCACCTTCTTTCACAACTCCTTGGAATCTTCATGAAGTTTACTTAAAATTTACCAAGAAATACATGATCAGTATTAATTAAACATTTAAGGCTACTTACAACTTATTGCTGTAGAAACAGAGATAGGAGCTCTGCTATGATATTATGTGCGACACACGTATGAGAATTGAACTAGTCCTTGTGGTGAATAAATGGAAAATAATATATAGTGAAAATGGACATGATGAAGAATTAAACTGAACCGCTTCATTTCACCATGCACAAAAGCTAACTATCCAAATAATCTTTTTTTTTTTTTTCTGGTGCCCATATCAATTTTTTTCTCTGCCTTTACATTAAATTCCCAGATCTATTCTTTCAGTGTATTTAAGCTTTTTAGTTTATCCTCAACTCATTTGATTATAGAAATTAAGCTTTTGAAAGTATATATCCAGAATTTATAAACCTCGGTGTGTGTTTGTGAATAAGCACTTTTCAGTTGGATGCTTGTTTACTTACAATTCTACATTTTTGTTGTTGTTTTTAAGTCAACATCTTGGTCAAAATTCAACTTTGGAATCAGTTTCTGAGGAAATACAATCTTCTTTATGACAGCCATATTATTGGAAATTTCTCCTTTTTTTTTCATTTATACCTATGCTACTTTTTCAAGTGGACTTGGAGAGCAAATTCAAAAGTAGTTTTATTTCAAATTTCTTTTTAAAGGAAGAGACCAATTTTCTATGATCTCAGATCTATGTGAATTTGATCTTTAGGAAACCTTCTCATCCTATTGATTAGGAATATGTAAATTTTTATCTGAAACACTAGGAAAACTGTATTTATCTGTCTCAGTAAACCTATGCTTGCCAGATAGTTGGCCACACTTTCTAATCCCACTCTGTGCTCTTTGAAAAAGTGCTCTGAAGTTTCACTAACAATGTAAATCATGCTATACTTTCTCCTCTCCTTCTTCATGTTTGTTTTGGGTAGATGGGAACTTGCACCCATAAACCTTTGCTGCTTCCAGTTTTCTTTTTCATCCAGAGAAAGAAAACAAGAAAGACTGAGACCTGAGACCATACATTCCTACAGTTTCTTCTGGTGCCGTAGCACCTCACCGCTCAGGTAATGCCAGGCTTTGACCTCACAAAGCAAGGCATATGTCCTATACAGTGTACTTTCTTGCTTGTTCCATTTTACTTTGTTTTATTTTATTATCTTTTTTTAATTTTATTTCTCACTGTCGGGATTTCATTACTATGTGCTGACATTTTTAGATAGAGAGAAAGGAAGAGACACCACAGCACTGAAGTGTTCTCAATGTCATAGCATTCCCATGTGGCACACCAAGAGTTTGCAACTCGATCCCACAAATATAAAATAGATATTTGCCCAGGTGAGTTATCTCACCGGCTCCTGTTATAAGATATTCTTTTTGCTGTTGCCAACAGGACTTTCACTAGCTCACAAACTCTTTTTTTTTTCTTTCTCTTTTCCACACAGAAGATAAGAGACAGATAGGCAGAGAGGGGCAGAGAGGAGAGCTAAGATGCCACAGCACTACTTCACAGAATGTCAAATTTCCCATTGCCTATGTAGTGATAGGGGGCTCAAACTCTGGTCCTTTTCCATGGTAAAGGGTACACTCCAGTGGGTGAATTATCTCCTGACCCCTTTATATTATAATTACATTAATTTTTTTGGTTGTGATATACTTTCTGAAAAGGACGCAGTTCCTTAAAATGGCAATGCAGGTCCTTTTTTCCCCCACATTTGTCTTTTTCTGTATTGCTTCAGCCTCTTTCATTTACTCAACGTCACACTAATAATAAAACTGACTGTTCCAGCTCTACAGTGTAAACAAAGATCTTTCTTTTATTTAATCAAATACTGACTATTTAGGTCTTAAAGTGAGAAAACTACCATGAAGTACTCTTAGGCAAAGAATGTAAATAAAATGAGATCTGTTCTGTCATGGAGCTTGCAATGTACTTGGAGGTGGAACAGCCTACCTGTCCAATCAAGAACAACTTCAATTTTTGTAAATTATATTTTTTGTAAATACAACCAGGGTCCTGGGGTTAGAAAAATAGCCTATTTGGGAGGATACCTCCTTTGTCATGCTCACAGCCCACGTTCGGGTCTCTGGTACAGCAGATGTGGGTATTGTGACACTAGAGAAAGTTTTGGTGTGGTGGTGTTTCTCCATCTTTCTATCTCTGTAGCTTTTTTCTGTTGAAAATTTTGGTTCATCCCAGGGTTGATGATTATAGTTTCCCCATGCAGATGGCGACTAGTAAAACTTGAACCCTACATCCTCCCACATGGTAATGTGTGTTTTCTACCAGATGTACTACTGTTAGACTACTTACTACCTATTAGATTTTTACTCTTCTCCACTTTTAATCTCACATAATATCCTTCAGATTAAAACTAAATAGAACTTAGATTGTCTCCTGATATTCATTTTAATTATAATAAAGTTCACTTCTAATTGTACATTTAAGTATTTTTCATAGCATTTATTTATTTATTTTTCCTCCAGGGTTATTGCTGGGGCTCCGTGCCTGCACCACGAATCCACTGCTCCTGGAGACCATTTTTTTTCCTTTTTGTTGCTCTTATTGTTTTTATCACTGTTGTGGCTATTATTGTTGTTATTGCTGTCGTTGGACATGACAGAGAGAAATGAAGAGAGGAGGGGAGACAGAGAGGGTGAGAGAAAGATAGACACCTGCAGATCTGCTTCACAGTCTGTGAAGCGACTCCCCTGCAGGTGGGGAGCCGGGGGTTGTAACCGGAATCCCTATGTCCTGTGCATGAGCTTCACACCATGTGTGCTTAACCCTCCGCACTACTGCCGGACCCCCCATAACATTTATTTTAATCAGTAGTGTAATAACAAGAATATCATATAATAAAGCTGATGTACTAAGAAATCATAGTACTAATAATAAATATACTGTCTCAAAAATATAATTGAAAATATGAGTTAAAAAAATCCACTCATTAAGATGTTGTAAAATACTTTGAAAATAAATAACATGATATGTAATATTAGGGAAATATAGCTTAAAGTAAATTTACGCTAAATATATATAGTGAGAAAGAAGACTAAATATATAGATGTTGTATGAAACTGATAGTTGTGCATTTGGAGCAATCTTGGAAGACTTCATATTTTGCTCTAATCTAAGCAAATAATATGAAAACAAACTTTGATGAGAATGGAGCTATTATCCCCGTATTGAGCTCATTTAGGTTCATTGGGGACAACAAATAATGCTATCTAATTAATTAGAATGACAGGAAACTGCATGACACATTTCTTATGGATGGCTGGTTTAACATTCTAAAACCCTCCTGTTGATTAGAACTTGCATGTTTTAAATAGAAAAGGATGTTAGACATCCCATCTGTTGTGTAGCTGAGCTTCAGGAGAAAAAAAAAATCTTAAAGGTACTCTCAAGTCTTGATAAGTTCAAGTTAGCAGAACAAGACAAATCTAACATATCATCTGATATACAATAGAACAGACTAATTGTTTCCAAAATTCTTTTGTTTCCCATCAAGCTATAATTAAGGAGAATGACTATTTTAAATCTTGCAGTTGGAGTCTATTTGTCACATCACAGAACACCTAGCTCAGCTATAGACATTTCCCTCCGTGTGTGTGTGTGTGTGTGTGTGTGTGTGTGTGTGTGTGTCCGTGTGCACAGTAGACAACAAGAGACATATTTCCACTCTGCACATTATATTGTAATGTGAAATGTTAGAGAGTCTCATTCTCTATTATGCATGTATTCTGAAAGAGATTTATTAAAATGTGTGCATGTAAAAATATATTATTCTACATCATGACTGAAAACAGTGATGGAAAAATTATCTTCTTGTGTATTTTATATATCTTTGACAAATGCATGAATGTACACATTTCTGTCCACTTGAACTAAATTGAACAAGTTTTACTGTACATTTTACTGAACTTACATGAAATTTTATATAAAACATCACCGTATAAGACTGGGAAAATAGTGAAGCCTTTAGTGCCCTAGACTTTTATGCCTGAAGCTTAGGCATTCCATATTTAATACCCTGAGCATTGTAAACCAAGTTTAGAGGCTTTTTGGATTCTCTCTCCCTTTGTTTATCATTAAAATAAATAAATGCATGTATACACACATAAACACACATGCATATGTATTTAAAAGGTCAAATGTATCATTGTATTATTTTTTTCAATATATGTATTACTATATATTTGATCAAACCCTTATCTGAATCTAAATCCATAATTATTTTCCAAACTAGGATTAATCTGTGTTCAGAGACTGACTTCTTGTAATATCTGTAAATAAACTCACTAAAGAAAATTATAACACACTTTAAAAGTAAAATTTAACAAAACTTAAAAGGGATATACCTATGGCAGGGGTGATGATTTAGAAGGTATAAGAAGGACTGGCATGCCTAAGGCCACAGGTTCAATCCTTAGTATTACAAATGACAAAGCGGTGCCCCTAAGCTTTCTCTGTCTCTTCTGAAATAAATCAAGTTGATATCAAAAATAAATGTAATGCCTGAACACCAAAATTATGAGGCACTACTGAAATAAAAAAACAATATCAGCTGAATATACTTTATGCCAATAAAAAAGAAAAATAAACATTTGAAAAGACTACATTAACTGAATAATATACAGATTCAACAAAATCTCCATCAAATGCCCAATGGAATGTTAGTATCAAATTAATCATCAAGCTTTTACCTTCTCTGTTGCCTTTCTTCTCTTTTAAAATTTTAGTGTTTTTATTTATTCAAAGAGACATCAAGAAATCCAGATGAAAAGGCCTATACAGAGGGAGAGAGACAGAGAGACACATGCAGCACTGCTTCACCACTTGTGAAGCTTTCCTCCTGCAAGTGGAAACTGAGGACTTGAACCTGGGTCCTTGCACATTGTAACATATGCACTCAACCTGGTGAGCCACCACCCAGCCTCTGCTGCCTTTCTTCTGAACTCACAAGTTCTGCAAAAAGTTCTTCGCAGGGAACTCCTGACCATAGTGGTGACTAATTTATTAGCCCTCAGAATGAATTATGAGATGAATTTTGCAACTTTATGAATAAGCAAAAGAAAACATGTCTTCCTAAAAGTAATCACCCTAGTGATTTTAAATAACTGAGAATGTATTAGTCTCAGTCTTTTTTCCTATGATAGAAATAAATAATACTTGACAGAGAATATGCACTGGTGATAAAAGTTATTAACTAAGCCAATACATACTACCTGGTCAACCAATTCCTAATACACAGACACATGCACACATGCCCTACTTTACAAAATTTTATTTCTGTATTACAAAACAAAGATAAAATTGAAAAACTGGGAGTCAGGCAGTAGCACAGTGGGTTAAGCGCACATGGCGCAAAGGGCAAGGACCAGAGTAAAGATCCCAGTTCGAGCCCCCAACTCCCCACCTGCAGGAGAGTAGCTTCATTAGTGGTGAAGGTCTCCAGGTTTCTATCTTTCTCTCCCCCTCTATGTCTTCCTCTCCTCTCTGCATTTCTTTCTGTCCTATCCAACAATGATGACATCAGTAACAACTACAACAATAAAACAACAAAGGCCAAAAAAAGGGAATAAAAATGAATAAACTATTAACTTCTGAATCTCTCTAATAATCAAAGGATATATATATGCATGCATATTCATATCTTTAAATGGTTTAGTTTACAGATAAGACCTAAAAGATGAACATAAATGAATTAGAAATTTCTACATGTCTCATACCCACTGAAGCTATCCCCAAGTATTTTAGATTTGAGGAATTCTAAAACTTCTATTTTGGTTTTCTTGGGTTCCACATAGATTCTATTTTAGATCCAACATTTCACAGGATGCTATTTTTGTTTTTCAGAAAGAGAACACTTAACTATTTCAAGAGACACTAATTGAGCAATGTAGGTGGATATAAATTCAACTGTGGTATCATACATAGTACAGATCAAAACACTATAGTGAAAAATACAACAGCTACACTCAGAATACGAAGACAAGTGTATTTATAATGTGTCAAGATCAAAGGTCATTGCAAAAATACTTGCTTAAAATTATTTTCTATCTTTCTTTCTGTTATTACACTATATTAGACTGAATTCTCAAGTGATGTGCTGACATGATAACATACTTGTTTCATTAGTCATCTCCGCAAAGGAAATATAGTGTATATTTCAGTCGGCTCTTCTATTTTAAAGAGGTAGAGCTTCAGTTCTGAGTAATTGCAGAGGAAAGACATAATTAGAGTGTATCTAGCTTGGTCACATTAAAATTCTATCCTCACTCATCCTGTGCAAAGGGAATAGTCTAGAAATTATCCAGCAATTGAGAACAAAGGTTTTGAATCATCTTGTCTAAACTACTACTGTCTCAGTCTGTGAGTTATTCCTAGTCTCCACACACAGATCTATTATCAAACCTTTTTCCTCTCTTATTCATTGCTTGTGGAGGGGATGGATTGTGACTGACCTCTATAGACTACATCGTCTTAGTTGATTTTTTTTTTAAATCCCCTTAGTTGATTTCTTTTTAGCTAAATCAAAAGCAGAAGGTGATTAGACAGAACAATAAAAGCACTCCTTAACACATTTTCTCATCACAGAGTTCTTTCTTTTTTTTTTTTTCTTTTTGGCATTAAACCTACTATTTGACAAGACCAGTAGGCAATGTCTACTTTCTGTTTCCTAATAGCTCGTATCTTTAGGAGTACTACTTTCTTCCCTTGGTATGTCTGCATTCCCAATCTTGAAGCTCTGGAGATCCTCAATGTCCCTTGTTTATACTTTTGATTTTTATCATGATTCTACTTGTAGTTTCCAGCATTTAAAACATCTAAGGTGATTATAGTCCCTTCTGGTTTGCTCACTGATAAACACAGTGCAATCAGTTATAATATTCTCTTCTAACCTGTCCTCTGCTATGGTTGTACCATACAATGACCAAAATGAGAGCAAGCCTTACAATAATAAATGTCCTACACTGAATTCCACACCATTTTTCTAGATAATATATAGCTCAACACAGTCTAAGGACTTGTACTGTTATTGCTGGTAATCCCTCTTCATACATATGAACTCGGATCTTACATGTATTTCAATTTTATTTTGATGTGAAATCCTCTTATTCAAAGTACAATTTGTAAGAGACTATGAACATAGTTCCTGAGAGTATATAGTCTTATTCAAATTACCATTTGAATTTCTGCTTGTTTTCACTACATTTATTTGCTTGTTTATCTGCAAAGAGAGAATGAAAGAGACTGCAGCATATAAATTTCCTTTACTTAGGTGAGGGTGGGTCTGGAAACATGGAAAAGCAGCACACTAGCCATGTGAGCTACGTTTATTTATATTAGCAGAATTTTTCTCTTTTTTAACTTAATTTTTTTTAATTTTCATTATTTATCTATTGGATATAAACAATCAGAAATCGAGAGGGAAGGAGTGATTGAGAGTGAGAAAGGAAGAGAGACCTGCAATATACTGCTTTACCACTCACAAAATTTCCCCCCTGCAGGTCAGGACTGGAGGCTCGAACTCTGGTCCTTGCACATTGTAACATATCTGCTAAACTAGGAGCACCACCACTTGGCCCCATGAGCTATTATTTATTTATTTATTTATTTTTTATTTAAGAAAGGGTAAATTAACAAAACCATAGGGTAGAAGGGGCACAACTCCACACAATTCCCACCACCCAATCTCCATATCCCATCCCCTCCCCTGATAGCTTTCCCATTCTCTATCCCTCTGGGAGCATGGACCCAGGGTCGTGGATTGCAGAAGGTGGAAGGTCTGGCTTCTGCAATTGTTTCCCCGCTGAACATGGGCGTTGACTGGTCAGTCCATACTCCCAGTCTGCCTCTCTCTTTCCCTAGTAGGGTGGGTCTCTGGGGAAGCTGAGCTCCAGGACACATTGGTGGGGTCTTCAGTCCAGGGAAGCCTGGCCGGCATCCTGACGGCATCTGGAACCTGGGGGCTGAAAAGAGAGTTAATATACAAAGTCAAACAAATTGTTGCACAATCATGGACCCAAAGGTTGGAATAGTGGAGAGGAAGTGTTGGGGGGTTACTCACTGCAGACTCTAGTGTACTTCTGCTTTCAGGTAAGTATTTTGCACTTGTTTATGGATACTTGTGAACATATGCTCTCTCTCACAGAACCTGGTGTATATCTAGGTTTTGGGACTTTGTTAGAAAGTGAACCACCTGGGATGGAATTAGAGAATGCTATGAAAGGAACGGTCTCACCCGAGTAATGAAGCTGGAGGGTTGTCATTCCACATCTGAAATCTTTGGACACAGTCTGAGCTGAAGCATGCTGGGGTGGCAATCGTTGCGTTGATTAGGTTGCGATCGGCTGATGCAATATTATTTGATATGGATTGGGAGCTATTTTTTTATAAACAGCTTTTAAAGGTGAGGAGTTAAAGGTTTAGTGTGCAGTTGTCATATATATTACTCAATTATTAAAACTATTGAATTCATCTTCTTTACCCCATCCTGGAAGGAGCTTGAGGAAATCATGTTAAGTGAGATAAGTCAGAAATAAAAAAATGTATATGGGATGATCTCACTCATAGACAGAATTTGAAAAACAAGATCAGAAGGGAAAACACTAAGCAGAACTTGGACTTAACTTGGACTAACAAAGTAAAAGACTCTGGGGTGAGGGGGAAGGGTTCAGATTCTGGAACATGATAGCAGATGAGAATCTAGTGGGGATTGAATTGTTACGTGGAAAACTGGGAAATGTTATGCATGTACAAACTATTTTATTTACTATCAACTGTAAACCATCAGTCTCCCAATAAACAATATATATATTTATTATATATATATATATATATATAATGTTATATATATATATATTACATTCACTGCAGTCTTCTATGAAAAAAACCATGATTCACTGGATAAATTAACTCCATCACTTCTTATAACTTTTTCTTTCATTTTTCCAACAAGGCTATTGCTAGGGCTCAATGCCTACATTACAAATGTACCATTCAAACTGCAAATGGATGTTTTTTCCTTTTTTATCTAATTTAGTTTGCTTATTATTATTTTATTATTTTTTACTGATTTAATAATGATTGACAAGATTGTGGAATATGAGGGGTACAATTCCACAGAATTCCCACCACCAGAATTCCATACCCCTATCCCCTCCATTGGAAGCTTCCCTTTTCTTTATCCTTCTGGGGGTAAAGACCGAAGATCTTTTGTGGTGCAGAGGGTGGGAGGTCTGGTTTCTATAATTGCTTCTCCACTGGCCATGGTCATTGACAGGTTGATCCATATCCCCAGCCTTTTTCTGTCTTTTCCTAGTGGGGCAGGTCTCTAGGGAAGTAGGGTCCAGGACACACTGGTGAGGTCATTTGCACAGGGAAGTCAGGATGGCAGCATGGTAGTATCTGTAACTTGATGACTAAAAAGCATTAATATATAAAGCAGAATAGTTTGTTTAATAATCAGGAAACTAAAGGTAAGAATATAGCAATTTGGGGTCTTCTTATTGGAAGAAACAAGGAAGTCTATCTTAGGTGTATTCCAAGGGGTCCATGACTTTACTACTTTTTTTTTTTTTTTACTTAGCCCAACAATTAACATGAAGGTGAGCTAAAAGTATTGTCTGGGGAAATCGCATAAGAATTGAGAATAGGACTAGAAAATTGGATTAGGGCAGATAGTAGCTCCAAAATACCAAAATACGGGAAAAGTATATAAATATCACTAACTGTAAACCCATTGATTTGACCTGGGGCCTATATTTAGCGTGACAGCCTGGGTCACCTCCGCATCCCTATAGGTCTGAGCTAGCATTCTGTGGTTATAGCTAGGAACATTCTAGCTTGCACTCATTTCATGATGAGTCTTCCTCAAATGGCAGAGTATGTTGACCTAGCCTCCCTTCAGAGAGTGGGGCAATTTCTATCACATTGAAGGCCAAGTCCTATAGAGGCCCATAAGATGGTTTATGGTGTTATTCCTGATGGAGATGACATTTGATGGTGTAGAGTGGGATCTGTTAGCGCTCTAAGTCCATCATATCTATACGGAATCTAAGGATTTCCTTTCAAGGGCACTGGATTAGAGGGTATTTAGCCATTTCTTTATATTTATTTTTTTCGTATAAATTATTATCATTATTCCCTCTTTCCATGGGAAATTTGCTAATCTAGGTGGTTAAGTAAATTATCCAAATACTAATCATTACATAGCAAAATGAGTATAATAACTCATTCTCCCATTTTTAGTTATATACATATATATATATATTTAAAATTTATTTTTAATTTAAGAAAGGATAAATTAACAAATCCATAGGTTACGAGGGGTACAACTCCACACAATTCCCACCACCCAATCTCCATATCCCACCCCCTCCCCTGATAGCTTTCCCATTCTCTATCCCTCTGGGAGCATGGACCCAGGGTCATTGTGGATTGCAGAAGGTGGAAGGTCTGGCTTCTGTAATTGCTTCCCCTCTGAACATGGGTGTTGACTGGTCGATCCATACTCCCAGTCTGCCTCTCTCTTTCCCTAGTAGGGTGGGTCTCTGGGGAAGCGGAGGCACATTGGTGGGGTCTTCAGTCCAGGGAAGCCTGGCCGGCATCCTGATGGCATCTGGAACCTGGTGAAACAGGTCTGCAGGTGTCTATCTTTCTCTCCCCATATCTGTCTTCCCCTCCTCTCTCCATTTCTCTCTGTCCTATCTAACAACGACAACATCAATTACAACAAAAGGGCAACAAAAGGGAATAAATAAATAAATATTAAAAGGGAATAAATAAACAAATAAAATAAGTGCATACATTAATAGCCTGTACATGGGTGACAGGATGGTAACGAACTTCTAGGATATTTCAGAAACACTATAAAAAATGAAAAGAAAATAAGAGTTCTATTCCTTTGACCCCTTGATTTGATGAAAGTAAATGGTTGGTCTTTAATGTAATTTTTTTTCTCCCTGGGGTTATCTTTCCTGGCTATACTTCCATGAGCTCAGCTGTAAGAAGAGCTATCAGTTAATACCTCCACCAAGCTTTTTAGATAACAGAGATCTCAATAGTATATTTCGTCAAATAGGGAAATCACTACTAATGATGAACAGTAAAGGAGGTCTCATGATAACTAAAAGATTTCCTCCTTTAAAAAAATCATCTAAAGCTTTCTGCAATGATTGAGACAAAAGTAATTTGTGTAACAAAGCTTTGAAAGTATATTAGTAGTGGAGACAATATCCAGGAAAATGTACATAATTACTTTGATAATAATTCAGTTTTCCATTATCAAAAGAGTAATAAGATAGACAATTACACTTATTTAAGCTATGAATTTAAAACCTAACACAGTCTTCCTAGATTTCCTTTGAAAGGCTCAAATTCTAGACTGGTATTTTTAACTTCTAAATTTATTTGTTATTTAATATGTATTTTTTGAACATGAGCCTGATTCAGGCACATTGCAAAGTTTGTCAATGTAAAATTGTAACACTTATGTTCATGTTACTCATAATGTATAAACATTTATACTTTATATATAAACTTTAAGATATATAAACATATAATTATACATATCTTAAACTTTTATTTATTTGTGAAAGAAAGAGAGAGTGAACCATATCATCACTCTGGAGCACATAGTTCTGAGGATCAGGTTCAGGACTTGAGGATTCAGAGTCCAAGATTTTGTCCATTGTGCTAACTCCAAGGTCACTGCATAATTATATTAAACTAAGTACTAAAATAATATTATAAAGGCATTTGAAACAACACAGAGAAGGGAATGGATTTTGTATTTCACAAGGAAATGGTAATACTTGTGCAACTATTTTTCATAACTTACCTTTTCTCTCAAAGTTGAGATCAATAAAATTCTTATCAATAAAGGAAAACTCACTTTAACATCTGTGGCTACATTAATTGCAATTCAGTTTCCTAAACACTAACTATATGCCTCTTATAAGAAATTATAAGCTACTATTTAAAAAGCAAGACATACATGAAGTTACTGATAACTTTTTATTATTGTTGTAGTTACTGATGTCATCGTTGTTAGATAGGACAGAGAGAAAGGGAGAGGGAGAATACAGAGGGGGAGAGAAAGACAGACACCTGCAGACCAGCTTCACAGCCTGTGAAGCAACTCCCCTGTAGGTGGGGAGCCAGGGGCCATGTGCGCTTAAGTTGCTGTGTTACCACCCAACTCCCACCACAGTGTTTTTCAACCTAGAACTCTCTTCTAGGAGATTTACTTACAACTATTATTCAGCCACTCTAATACCTTAACTATTTGTCTCCAGGTTAGATATAAAGGGCTTCAATTCCTGTTCTACTTCAAGCTCCATCATAAAATTAGCTGGGATGACTTTGGGTTGGTCATTTCAGCAATACCTATATTTAGATTCCAGCTCTGACATTTATTAGTAGTGCATTACTAACCCAATTAGTCATTTTCTCAGTTTCATAAACTGTACATTTTTGCCTTAGAATGCTTTGGAAGATAATACATTCAATAGCATAGTGAAACAAAAGAGGGATAGAATATTGTTTAAAAGGGCAAAGAATAAAACAAGCAAACATGTAATGGGAAAAACTAGAGCAAGAAAATAGTCCACAGTGAACTCTCAGAGAGTTAGGAAATAAGCAGAATCCAAGAATTTATGACAACAATTATGTTAATAGTCTTCAATCAATTAAATAATTTATAATGTGGATTAATACTCACAGTCTTGGCCATAATTTAATTAATTCTATTGATCAAATGATCCAAACTCACAGGCAATAAACAGACTGACATATGCCACTGCACTATATTTAGTTAAAATTAAAATTGGTGGACTCATGTAAAATGCTGTCACATATTTTAAAATTATGGATTTAATATAAAACTCTTGCTGACTTAAAAAGAAAAAAGAAAATATAAATAAGTAATTACCATCCTCTACATATTTTTCATAAAAACTAGAGGATGAGTTACTATTTATCATCAGACTTTCTGCTGTTACTTTTATCCACAGAAAATATTTCTCTGTAATTATGCCAGTTTCAACAGTAATTGTGTTGGGGATTATAAGTCTTAAAAAATGATTTGTTCAAGTCAATCCAACTACCTGGAATAGATCCTGTCATGAAGTAGGATTTAAAAAATATGTATTCAGTGAATGAATACTGACCTTAACAAGTAATGCCATTAATAATCAATATTAAAAAATAACATACATGTTATTTATTTCTGATTACTTGCAGAGAACACAGTAAGCATTTGAATATTTGAGTCACTATCAAGTGTGACAGTATGTCTGCATAGTCTTCTTATAACTGAGATTAATTATCATCAATAGGAGAGAAATATCATTGACATCATAGATCACTTCAGGAATAATAGAATTCAAGAAGTGACAAAATAACTGTTTCCAGTCTTGCCTATTCAGTAATACAAATGATTTACTCTTTCTTTTTTTTTTTTTTTTGCTCCAACTCTCTAAAATTACAGCAGCTGACTGATTATTTACCCAATGGTGTCAATCACCACAGTAACATTTACTTTAATTACATTGATCAAACTAAAAACTGCAGTGAAAAAAACTATGACCATATATACTTGTAAGAAAGATACTGGCAGGAATTACATTAAATAACACATATGAAACAATTTAATGGAAGCGAAAAAAAGGTTCCTGTGGTATCTCATCAGTTTAAGCAATTTCTCCTGACCATTCTCTCCATGTTTCTAATGGAATGTTGACCTTTAAGTCATGATTTTGTTTATGGTTTCATTTTCATTTTCTCTGTTTGATTCTGTTGTTAAGAGTAGAGAAAAGCTTTATGTTGAGGCGCAGTACTATTATTTTCTTATCCATATGCAGAACCTTGATCTCTTGCCTTCTAAATGCCAGAGAATGTCTATTGAAGTGCTATGGCCAGATCATACATACAAATAAAAATTGCACCCACAATCAGCTCAGGATTTTAAACGTTTATCTATAATAAAAAACCCACAGTCCAGTGTGATATAAATCAGATATGCAGGAAGTCAGACTGCTATTGCTAGTGATACTATCAGAATTTGAACAACTCTACAGCAATTGGTTCAAATAACTAGTTTTAATAACTAACAGTTCATCTAATCTCTACCCCCACCACACACGCACAATTTAGGACCACCCAAACAAAGCCAGATATGTATTCTTAACTAGTTGCATACAATTCTCTTCTAACTAGTGCACCTACAGATTCCTCATATAAGGTGTCCTATTAAAACATACCCAAATACTTCCTTTTTTATAGAGTTCTCACTCTTTTCTCATTCTCAGAGTCTATCAATGCATGAGTGACTATGGATAACCTAGGGTATCCAATGCAAACTCTGTAAAAATAGGTTTTTTTTTTTTCTTTTTCTCATTCAGATAGTCTCTTTTTTTTAAATTTTCTGGAAGGCACCTAACTATGGTCAACAGAAACAAAAAGTCAAGAAGTTGACTACAATCTATGTAGTGTTCAGATAAGACACTGAAACCATTTTAGACATTTTACTTATAAAATTAAACTCAACATGGTTTATTTGGATTTTTCTAATGTATTAAATTTTGTTTTCCTTTTGTATATGAGAAATGTAAGTAAGCCATTCATTTTTTTACTTCTGCTCTTCAACTAATTATCAAAATTCCTTTTTCTCCAGGATAGTTCCATTTCCCTCTTTCCTTACTTCTCATTTTTTGTACTTTCTTTTGTACAACATCATCATCTTTTCCCTAAAGATAATTAAAAACAATTCACTACAGTGCTAGCTTGTCATTTAAGGTTATACAATATCAGATCATTACAGCAAAAACAGCAATGCCATAAAATAGAAGACAGATGTCTCTTCTATGACAGTACTTATTTTTGGAAAATAACAGGTAATTTCAAGTATTCTGTTTTTTCTTCATTAACTATCAATTAATGTCTTAAGAGTAATAAAATACTTAATTAAATAACACTCATGATAAAATGGTGTGTAAAATATGTATTATCCCAAACAGTGATTTTTAAACAACAAACTTTCATCCACACTTTATTTCCTTAACCCAAGAATAGAGGGGAGAGAGTTAGCTGTCATGTTTTAACTTGAGTTTCTCATGAAATGGTCAATATAAAGGTCAGGATTGTAGTTATATGAAGGCTTGATTGGAGGAGAAGGATGGGCTTTGACAAGGATGATTCACTCACATGGAGGTCTTCTCAGTTCCTCGTTATAAGTTTCTTTCCCGGGGCTTACTTGAATATCCTCCATTGGTAGCTAACTTCCTCCACAGTGATTAAATTCAAGGAACAAAAGGTCACTATGTTAATAGGACTCCCAAATCACACTGTTCAGCTAATTTCCACCTGACATTGCTTCTTACAAGTACAGGAGACTTGGGATGGGACAGATACCTCAAAGTATTAGAACAGATTTTACATGCCAGAGACCACAGAGGTCTCAGGTTCAAACACTCATATCACCATAAAACAAAAACTAAGTTATTCTGTGGTCTTTCCTCTATATTTATCTCATAAAAATAAATATTAAAAAAGGAATGTGCACCATTATTTGCATGATATGCTAAAGATCCTATGGATGCACAGTAACTTTAACCATAATCCAATATGTTATGTTCTATATAATTAGTATTCCGAGAACTCTTAAAACTCTTTTGGGGTGGGAGGGGTCAGGTGTCTATCTTCTCTCCCCCTCTCTGTCTTCCCCTTCTCTCTCCATTTCTCTCTGTCCTATCCAACAACAACATAAATAAATACAATAATAAAAGCAACAAGAGCAACAAAAGGGAAAATAAATAAATATTTATAAAAATGTTAGATCATTTCAAAAAAAATGTTTTTCAAATACTGAGTTACCTGTAGTTTTAGACCAGATAGATAAGAATGATCATGTCCTGTCAGTATTAATATATAGTTATTAGTAGATAATATTAATGCCTTAAATCATGGTGAGGTCAGTTATCATACAGTAAATCATAACCATGGAATTTGCAGTGTAAACCAGGCTCCTAAGTAACTTGGCTCTAGTAATAATTATCTATTGCCTTAAACTCTAAGGAACCTTCTCCAATCTCTTTAAAATTCATTTTTCTTCCAGTCCTAGTACCTTAGGGACTTTGCTTGTATTTCTTGATACCTTTCCTCTCGATTGATCCTTTGTCCTATTATACTACCTCTGCTGACCTCAAATAAATCAGTGCAACCAGGGTAACCATACTATGTTATGCTGCCACACCTTTTCACTTTGGGTTGTATCCAGAGATAACAAGCCTGAGAGGTAAAACTTCCAACTCCAATAATCTGGTGAGACCTTTCCTAATACATGTCACTATGTAGTTCCATTTCAAATAGAATGCTCTCTAACAAAATTACACACTCTAGATATAGACTAGGGCTTAGGGGACTGGGTACATGCATCCATAAGTTAGGGGCAAATATATATACCTCAAAGTGAAAGTCCTCATTAGTCTAATGTAATTAGACTTTGACTTAATGATATTGGAAAGCAAAAAGAAAGGCCTAAGGAAGGCACCACATATAGTCTAATCAATTATTTATTCTTTCAGCTAAGACATCATCCTCTCATCCCTTAGTCACTCTGTCTACACTACACAAAAGAAAGATATATCTCCTAATCTCTTCCAACAGCACTGAAATTATTATCACCCCTTGATAATCTTTAAAAGAAACACTGTATAAAATTGGCCAAGAGATATACTGGAAAGTATATATATCAGCTAGAGGACAATTACTGTCCCTATGACAACCTTTATCAGAATCATCAAACAAGAAAATGCAGTAAAATGTAAGGTTAACTTTGACCACACTAAGATCCTACGTGTATTTCCTTCCCAACTTATTATTATTATTTTTTTCTTTGAATCAGTTGTAAGAAATGGTCATACAAGGAATTACTCATTACTTTTTTTTCTAGTTTAGCTCTTATCATTTCTTCTTTCTAAAATACAAATATATTCATTTTGTTTACATGGATAATTTTTGTTAGTGCCTTAACCCAATGGCCAAATTATCCTAACCATGAAGAGGCTTGTGCCTCAAAGTTTTAAAGCATAATGCCTATAACTCTTAAAATAAACACCAGCAATCTGGGTTATCAGTTAATTGGCTAAGTGCTGGTATTATTTACCAAATAGGTAAAAATATATTTTATAATCTCAAACTTTACATTTAAAAAACTGAAAACAGATTAGGTAACATTAAGACTCTGCTGTATAAAGCTTGTTATGTAGGAAGTTTATTATTTTTTGTAAATATTTATTAATTACCTTTTGTTGTCCTTGCTTTTTTATTGTAGTTATTATTGTTGCCATTGTTGTTGGCTAGGACAGAGAGAAATCAAGAGAGGAGGGGAAAACATAGAGGGGGAGAGAGACAGACACCTGCAGACCTGCTTCACTGTCTGTGAAGCAACTCCCCTGCAGGTGGGGAGCCGGGGCTCGAATCAGGATTTTTCCGCTGGTCCTTGTGCTTTGCGCAATATGGGCTTAACCTGCTGTGCTACCACCCAACTCCCAGAAAATCATTTCTATCTGTGAAAACAGCCAATACTTTAATATAATGAGTTCGAGGAAGCATAATTTTTACCTTTATGTTTATGTATTTAAAAAAACTTTATTTATTAATGAGAGAGAGAGAAAACCAGAACCAGATATCACTCTGGTACATGAGATGCCAGGAAGTGAATTCAGGACCTCAGGTTTGAGACTTTAATACTTTATCCACTACACTAGCTCCTAGACTACAGCCTTTACTTCCTAAAACATTTCTGAAATACTTCATATGGTACAAATTTTTTTCGTAGGGGACAGGTAGTGGTGCACATGGTTGAGCCCCTGGTCCCTACCTGCAGGGGGGAACTTTGCAAGTGGTGAAGCAGTGTTGCAGGTGTCTCTCTTTCTCACTCTCTCTGTCTATTCCCCTCTTCCCTTTTGATTTCTGGATATCTCTAGCCAATAAATAAATAAATAAAGGTTATTAAAACATATTTTTAAATAAATAAATAAATTGTTTTCATAATTTTAACAAATACATTTAAAGATATTAATCAGTCCCACTGGTAAATGGGTGTTAAAAATCAGTCTTTTAGGTATATGCTAATTTGGAGACTAAGTCAAAGAGACTGGAGAACTTTTAAATGGTACTAACTTCTTTCTGCTCCTATATATTTAAGTGCACAGACATTTTTCAGATATAATGATATTAAGACAAAAGAAATTTAAATTGATTTTTCCTGTTCATAACTTCTGGTCACTTTAACAACAGTTTGTGATATCTGTATAATATCTGTTTGACAAGTTTCCTCTTCCATTTAGCGATTTTAATGATACTTCCATGTAGACTTGGTCATAATTAGTCAGTAAGAGCTCTAGAGAAAGTAGCAAATCAATTATTCTTGTAGTCTTAGTGATTTTGACCTTTTCCCCCTGTTTAGTTTCAATTGGGTCTCCTTTTCTGGTATTTTTTATAATTTAAACAGTGTGAATGTAAAAAGGACTAGACCCAGTCCCCTAAATTATTCAAAATGATGGAAATCACCTTGTCCACCTCATCTTCGCTGGAGCTTGAAGGAACCTTGTTAAGTGAGCTCAGCCAGAAAGAGCAGGATGAATAGGGGTTGATCTCACTCATGAAAGAACTTAAGAAACAACAAAAGATGAAACACAAAGTGAAATCTAGACTAGTTTTGGGGTTTTGTAAGAAGGTAAAACCCTAGGGGAGGAGGGCAGGGAGAAGGGAGGAAGGAGAGGAAACAGTTCAGGTGCTAGGTGGGCTTGGATGAGATTTTATAGTTTCTTCAAATACACATTCATGTGTAAAATTGGAAGACTGACATTTTTTTTAACCTAGTAGAAGACCAATTATTACGTATCTTCTAGAAACTCTGAGACTCATAATGTCGTCAACTTAAATGTATACCAATCGTCCCTGCAGAAAAGATACAGCTCAGAGTCAAATGTTCTGGGATTATTTATTCAAACAGGGGAACTCCCTAAATTCCCCCGTTTTAGAAGTTCATTGCTAAATATAGCCAGTTGATTTAATTGAAGATCAGGTAAAGGGAGATTGAATCAAGAATTGCAAGTCTGGCACATGTCTCAACATGTCTCAACTGTTCTCCTATTTTAACTGAAAGAACAATGACATATAAAAGACTTTTTTTTCTCCTTGAAAATAATATCAAGAACTGTGCCAAAAAAAAAAAAAAAAAGAGCTATTCCTATGAGTGTGTCAACTCTTTTTTCCCCCAGAAATTCCTAGAGGATAGAAAGCAGAGGGGATCAAACAAATGAAGCTGAAAATCCATGAATACTTGTAGGAAACAAGCTGGTTGAACCTACTGGAAAGAAGAGAGTGGTCGAAGGCAACTGGCAAGATGATGTAGGTTGTTGCTGCTTGGAGCACTGCAGGGGTTCTAGCCACAGGTTCTCTCTGCTTTTTTTTTTTTTCTTTCTTTTTTTAAATATATATTTATTTTCCCTTTTGTTGCCCTTGTTTTTTTTTATTGTTGTTGTAGTTATTATTGTTGTTTTTATTGATGTCGTCGTTGTTAGATAGGACAGAGAGAAATGGAGAGAGGAGAAGACAGAGAGGGGGAGAGAAAGACAGACACCTGCAGACATGCTTCACCGCCTGTGAAGCGACTCCCCTGCAGGAGGGGAGCCGGGGGCTCCAACAGGCATTCTTAAGTCAGTCCTTGCGCTTTGCCGCATGTACTTAACCCGCTGTGCTACTGCCCGATTCCCTTTCCCTTTTATTGTTTAATCTTTATTTATTTAATAGAGACAGTCAGAAATTGAGAGGGATGGGAGAAGGAGAGGGACAGAGAGACACTTGCAGCTCTGCTTCACCGCTCACAAAGCCCCCCCCCTTACAGGTGGGGGCTGGGGCTTTAACCTGGGTCCATGTGAACAGTAATTTGTGTATGTCACCACCTAGCCCCATGTTGTTTCTCTTTTCAACTCATTTTGATTTTTTAAATTTAATTTTATAAAGGGGGAGAGGAGAGAAGTGAAGAGAGGGGAGAGAAGGGGGTGGAGGAAAGAGATCGGAACACTGTTCAGCTTTGACTTATGTAGCATACTGGTATGGAAATTGGGACCTGAGGATTACTAGTCTTGTGATTAGGGCTGAGTGTACCCCCAGTACCTAAACTAAATTTCATCCTCTTGTGTGTGTGTGTGTGTGTGTGTGTGTATGTGTGTGTGTGTGCGTGTGTGTCATTTAGTGAAAATTCAGAATTGTTTCAATAAGTATCACAACTATGCTGAAAAAAAAAAGGAACATTAACAGTAAAACTAAACATTTTTTAAATATTTTATTTTTTGCCTCCAGGGTTATGGTTGGGGCTCAGTGCCTGCACTACAAATTCGCTGCTCCTGGAGGCCATATTTTTCCTTTTGGTGCTCTTGTTGTTTATCGTTGTTGTCATCATTATATTATTGTTGTTATTTTTGTCGTTGATGCTGGATAGGACAGAAAGAAATCCCGAGAAGAGGGGAAGACAGAAGAGGGAGAAAAAGATACCTGCAGACTTGCTCTGCAGCTTGTGAAGCAGATGACCCCCTTGCTGGTGAGGAGTGGGGGTGGGGGGGTTGGGGGGATTCAAACTCAGATCCTTACGCGGCCCTTGTGCCTAGAGCCATAAGCCGCTTAAACTGCTACACTACCGCCCTGGCCCCAAAGCTATTTTAAAAGAAGTTTTGTGTAAGGATGTTATTGCACACTGTGGTGTTCTTTTTCTCCTCAAAAGAATGAATTCAGTCAAGAGAGCAAAGACTCAAGAAACACAGGAAGCACCACCAAAACTCTGTTGCCACAGCATGGATAGAGCATTATGAAGGCTCAGAGTTTGGAGAATGCAGCTGGAAGAGGATTAGTGACTTGGTTGGCTTTAGAGCTCCCTTTTGATTTTCTTCTGGTTGGTGGGTGGATCCCAGATACTTCCTTTTGTGTGTAGCCAAAAATCACTAACTCTGAGGCATTGTACAGAATTTCCTCTTTAGGAAACCTGAAGAGTTGCCATTTGCCCCTCCCTGTTTCTGGCAGGCATTGTGCATTTATTATGTCCATCCACCCTCCCTGGCATCAAGCTAAATAACCCACCTACCCTACCAAGGACAGAGAGAGAGAGCTCACCATATGACAGTGCTGAGTCCTGTACTGGTTTCTCTGTCATAAAAAAAAAAAAAAAAGGAAATTAGGACTGAGTGGTGGCACACATGGCTGAGCACACATAGCAGCATGTGCAGTGTTACGAGTTTGAGGCCCTAGTCTCCATGTGAAGGGAGAGGGGAGTATTGTGAGCAGTAATTAGGATACAAAACAGACAAGAGTGGTTTGTACAGAATAAGTTAGGAAATTAGCCACTAGATCTTAATGTAAGGATTAGCACTCAGTTTCTCTAGTCTTTAATATGACTAATATAATACAATATAATAATATAATATAATAGCATGCCAACTACTTCAAAATTAATAAGAAATACAAAATGAGAAATGAACAATAAAACATATTTATGTTTCCCCCTATGTGTTTAATGACACCAAATAATTAAGCTTATCACAGGCTTACTATCAGTTTCTTCCTTTATGAAATAGATGATGAAATTTGCTTACTTGGTCACTTTGATTTCTAATGTTTTGGTCTGATTCTAGGGTAAATAATTGAGGGAAATTGCTAGCATCTTCTCAGTCTTGTTTTACATCAAGAGAGGAAGTGACAAACTAAAGGAGGCTACAGAATAGTAAATGTGGTACATGCCCAATAAACTGTTTGGGGAAATAGACTGCAAGACTGAAATTGCAAGGGCTCAAACATATATGCTGATAATTCTATAAAGCCAATTTGTACTTTATTTACACTAGCTAATTATATTTTGTTAGATTTCTGTTGTCCTAGATACTGATATACTGTCATGAGAAATTTTTGATTTTTAGAAATAGATTCATGCATTAACAGAAATTACTTCCTGGGGGGGGCGGGCAGGCAGTGGCACACCTGGTTAAGTACACACATCACAGTGCACAAGGACCCAAGTTCAAGCTCCTGGCCCCCTCTTGCAGGGGGAAAACTTCATGAGTAGTGAAGCAGGGTTTCAGGTGTCTCTCTGTCTCTTTTCCTCTCTATCTCCCCTCCCCTCTCAATTTCTCTCTGTCTCTATCCAGTAATAAATAAATAAAAATAAAAGAAATTATTGCCTGTAAAAGAATTTATGAGATACAGGGACAGAGAGAAAAATAAGGAAGAGAGAAATAAGGACAGAGAGAAAAATATACCAGCATTCCCCCTGACATTTCTTCTGCTTAATTATGATTCCATTGCTTACCTATTTCAAAATTGAACTATTGAGTAGAAATGCTAATCCTAAAATCTCTCCTTTTTCCTCTATAATAGCATTGAAAAAAATATTATCTTATTTTACTAGATAGAGACAGCCAGAAATTGAGGGAGAAAGGGGTGACAGAGAGGGAGGAGACAGAGAGACACACACAGCACTGCTTCACCAATTGCAAAGCTTTCCCCACAGATGGGGAACAGGGGCTCCAACCTGGGTCCGTGTGCATTGTAATATGTGCGCTAAACCAGGTGTGCCACCACCCAACCCCTGACTCTGCATTTTTTTTTTTTAATTTTTTATTTAAGAAAGGATTAGTGAACAAAGGCATAAGGTAGGAGGGGTACAACTCCACACAATTCCCACCACCCAATCCCCATAACCCACCCTCTCCCATGATAGCCTTCCCATTCTCTAGCCCTCTGGGAGCATGGACCCAGGGTCGTTGAGGGTTGCAGAAGGTAGAGGGTCTGGCTTCTGTAATTGCTTCCCCGCTGAACATGGGCGTTGACTGGTCGATCCATACTCCCAGTCTGCCTCTCTCTTTCCCTAGTAAGGTGTGTCTCTGGGGAATCTGAGCTCCAGGACACATTGGTGGGGTCTTCAATCCAGGGAAGCCTAGTCAGCATCCTGGTGGCATCTGGAACCTGGTGATTGAAAAGAGAGTTAACATACAAAGCCAAACAATTTGTTGAGCAATCATGGATCCCAAGTTTGGAATAGTGGAGAGGAAGTGTTAGGGAGGTACTCACTGCAAACTCTAGTGTAATCCTGCTTTCAGGTATATATTTTGCAGTAGTTTATGGATACGTGTGAACATAAGCTCTCTCTCACAGAAACTGTTGTATGTCTAGGTTATGGGACTTTGTTAGAAAGTGAACTACCTGAGATGAAATTAGAGTGTACTATTAAAGGAAAGGTCTCACCCGAGTAATGAAGCTGAAGGGTTGTCATTCCACACGTGAAGTCTCTGGATACAGTCTGAGGTGAAGCATGTTGAGATGGCAATCGTTGCTTTGGTTAGGTTGTGATCGGCGGATGCAATATTATTTGGTTTGGATTGGGAGATGCATACGGGAAAGTGGGCCCTATCCAAGGGTGCCAGGACTGAGGGAAGTAGGGGCTCTATAGTGAAGATGTGAGGTTCCTGCTGTCTTAGGGTTCAAAAAGACAATCAATAGTTAATATTATCATCACATTATTTGTTAATAGGGTTAACTTTGAAAAGTCCCTTTGTTATGGTTTGCTGTACAGTACCCAGTATCTTGTATATAGCTGTGCGACTCTGCATTTTTTAATAGCACTCTTTTTCATGAAATGGTAAGAACTTTATAGGTATTTCATTAAATTGTAAAATAAAATGATGAGAAAAAATACCCTGTACTATTCTATTCTATTCTATTCTATTCTATTCTATTCTATTCTATTCTATTCTATTTATTTATTTATTTAGAAAAGGAGACATTAACAAAACCATAGGACAAGAGGGGTAGAACTCCACACAATTCCCACCACCAGATCTCCATATCACATTCCGTCCCCTGATAGCTTTCCTATTCTTTATCCCTCTGGGAGTATGGACCCAAGGTCATTGTGAGACGAAGAAGTTTAAAGGTCTGGCTTCTATAATTGTTTCCCAGCTGAACATGGGCATTGACTGGTTGATCCATACTCCCAGCCTGCCTCTCTCTTTCCCTAGTAGAGTGGGTCTCTGGAGAAGCGGGGCTCCAGGTCACATTGGTGAGATCTTCTGTCCAGGGAAGTCTGGTCGGCATCATGCAGGCATCTGGAACCTGGTGGCTAAAAAGAGAATTAACATACAAAGCCAAACTGTTGAACAATCATGAATCTAAAGGCTTGAATAGTGCCGGTGAAGTGTTAGGGGGTACTCACTGCAGACTATTGTGTACATCTGCTTTCAGGTACATATTTTGCCCTAGTTTATGGAAAAATCTGAACATAGGCTTTATCTCATGGGACCTAGTCTATATCTAGGTTTTGGGACTTTGTTAGGAAGTGAACCGCCTGGAATGGAATTAGAGAATACTATGAAAGGAAAGGTCTCACCTGAGTAATGAAGCTGAAGGGTTGTCATTATACACCTGAAGTACCTGGACACAGTCTGAAGTGAAGCATGCTGAGGTGGCACTCGTTGTGTTGATTAGGTTGGGATATATCATTTGGTATGAATTAACAGAGGCATGCAGGAAAGTGTGCTCCACCCTAAGGTTCCTAGACTGGGGGAAATCAAGGCTCTATCGTGGAAAAGTAAGTTTCCTGCTGTCTTACGGTTCAAGAAGACAATAGTTATAGTTATAATCATATTGTTCGGTAATTGTATTAACTTTGAAAAATTCCTTTGTTAGTACTTGCTGTATAATACACAATATCACCATAATTTATGTCCTTTGACATTATTTGTATATAGTTGTGTCACTGGTTGCTTCTGTTCTCCATGGTCTAGGCTTTTGAGAGAGTCAACATATCAAAGACTCAGACTCATTATTAAAAAGACTCAATCTGTGCTTTAAAAAGTTTGAGGCATACAATCAATTTTTCCCCTCTCATATAAAATAAATAGAGATTTATATGACTACAAATTAATAGGAGTGTATTGTACATAAACACCATTCCCACCACCAAAAGACTGTGTTCCATCACAGCCTCCCACCCCCACCTCCCACCTCCACCCAGGGAAGCCAAATATCCACCCTCTCCCTCACACCAGGGTTTTTGCTTTGGTGCCCTACTCCAGATTTAGTCAAAGCCTGCTTTTAGTTTCCCTTTCTGTTCTTCTTTCTCAACTTCTGTTGATGAGTGAGATCATCCCATACTCATCTTTATCTTTCTGACTTAGCTCACTTACATAATTCCTTCTAGCTCTGACCAAGATGGGTCAGAGAAGGTGGGTTCATTGTTCTTGATAGCTGCATAGTATTCCATTGTGTATATATACCACAGCTTTCTCAGCCACTCATCTGTTGTTGGGCACCTGGGTTGCTTCCAGTTTTTAGCTATTACGAATTGTGCTGCTATGAACATAGGTGTACATATGTCCTTTTGGTTGGGTGTTATGGAGTTCTTGTGATATATCCCCAGGAGGGAGTTACTGGGTCATATGGTAGGTCCATGTCTATCCTTGTGAGAGTGCTCCAGACTGCTCTCCAGAGAGGCTGGACCAATTTACATTCCCACCAGCAGTGCAGAAGGGTTCCTCTGTCCCCACAGCTTCTCCAGCATTTGTTACTGCTGCCCTTTTTGATGTATGCCTTCTCACAGGGGTAAGGTGGTATCTCAATGTTGTCTTTATATGCATTTCTCTGACAATCAGCGACTTGGAGCAATTTTTCATATGTTTGTTAGCCTTTTGGATCTCTTCTGTAGTGAATGTTCTGTTCATCTACTCTGCCCATTTTTGGATGGGGTCATTTGATTTTTTGGTGCTAGGTTTTCTGAGCTCTTTGTATATTTTGTTGATTAGTCTCTTGTCTTAA
Organism: Erinaceus europaeus; assembly: GCF_950295315.1. Classification (NCBI taxonomy): domain Eukaryota; kingdom Metazoa; phylum Chordata; class Mammalia; order Eulipotyphla; family Erinaceidae; genus Erinaceus; species Erinaceus europaeus. The sequence goes on from NC_080164.1 coordinate 161,622,849, forward strand.
GTATGGCATGTGAAGATCTTCTCCCATTCTGTGAAGGGTCTCCTTGTTTATAAGGTAGTTTCTTTGACTGTGCAGAAGCTTTTCAATTTGATATAGTCCCATTGATTTGTTTTTGCTTTAGTCTTCCTTGCAATTGGGTTTGTATCATCAAAGATGTCCTTGAGGTTTAGGTGTGAAAGTGTTCCACCAACGTTTTCCTCTAATTATTTGATTGTTTGCGATCTAACATCCAGGTCCTTGACCCATTTGGAGTAGATTTTCATTTCTGGTGAGATAAGGTGGTTCAATTTCATTCTTCTGCATGTTTCAAGCACCCAGTTTTCCCAGCACCATTTATTGAAGAGAGCCTCCTTCCTCCATTTAATACTTTGGGCCCCCTTATCAAAGATTAGATGCCCATAGGTGTGGTGATTTATTTCTGGGCTTTCAATTCAGTTCCACTGGTCTGTGTGCCTATTTTATTCCAGAACCATGCTGTTTTGATGATGATGGCTTTATAATCTAGTTTGAGTAAGGGAGTGTGATGCCTCCATTTCTCTTTCTTTTCCTCAAGAGGGTTTTGGAAATTCTGGGTGTTTTTTGGTTCCATATAAATGATTGTAGTTTATATTTTATTCTCTTAATGAAGCTTGGTTGAACTATGATGGGTATTGCATTAAATTTGTATATGGCTCTGGGGAGAATATTCATTTTGATAATATTTATTCTTCCAATCCATGAGCATGAGATGTCTTTCCATTTCTTGGTATCATTTTCTATTTCCTTGAATAATGACTCATAGTTTTCAGTATACAAGTCTTTCATTTCTGTAGTCAGCATTATTCCTAGGTATTTTATTGACTTTGCTGCAACAGTGAATGGGAGTGATTTCTGGATGTCTTCTTCAGATTTAGTATTTGCATAAATAA